>NC_092822.1:29287500-29500000 GCF_023375885.2 Dermacentor andersoni
CGTGATTAATAATTTGAATTAGGTACGGCTTTCAATATTTAAAGAAGTTAGCAATGAAACGTTACTGCTTCCAAATTTGGTCTTTCACCAACTGCACCTTTTGCACCTATGAAAAATTGGCTACATTAGCATACGCTGAAGAGGATGAAGACTGAAAGCCTACGCGCGCTCACGAGACATTCATTAGATTACTTGACGTTCTCATTCTAATGCGTCGTTACTTCCTATGACTTGTTTTATCCCACCTAAGCTCATAGGTTACAGTACCTTAAGTCTACCGTAATTAACAATGCCTTAACTTCGCTTTAGGTAACCGCAAAGGTCGTAGGTCCAACTCGCAACAAAAGTCGAGGTTCGTGAGTTCGAGTGCCCCATTTACCTGGGTGGTAAAAAATCTAAATTACAATGCCTTAATTCCAAACGTCGTGGCTTGGACTCCTGCCAAACATTGAGGGTTCTACTTCCCCTACCTCCCAAAGGTCGCGGTTTCAACTGCTTTGTCTGATTTTATGGTAATCAATTGTGGCTTAATAACATTGCCCTAAATAACACCAAGTATCGTGGGCTTTGCTCCCACCAAAGGTCGTGGTTTCAAGTGGTTTAAGTCTACGTCCATTAAATTTGCCTTAATTAATCCCGGCTTAATTAACACCAAAGGTGAAGAGTTCGACACACACCAAAGGTCAAAGGCTGGACCCTCCATTTTCATGCCATTGAATTTTCGTGCCATGGAATTTTAGGGACGGTCAAATTCTTGATCCACCAGCCATGCAAGGCTTTGGCCTTAATAAAGTGAATATTTGTTGATTGGTCCTCCGAAACCCAGGCTTTTAATGCCACAGAACGCTTACCAATGATGCATAGTAATGCGGAAAACGCCGTGAGAGATATTTATCGGGCGTTTTTTTTTATTTTGAAGTGAAGGTGTAGTCGTACGCTGAATCATGCTGTAAAAACAATAGGTTAGTGCGATAGCGATTATTCACTGGCGTTGCTGGAAAGACAAATCCGGGGCACATCTTGAACAGAGTAATTATTTGTCAAGCCGATGCTCCCCCGTCTTAAGTTCTCTAAAGCGCTGAGTTCAACTGATTTAGCCACACACTAGGCAAGGCTTTCTTTTTAGCCAAACCGAGCTGACTGGTAGAATATATCGGAAATCATATCAATTCTATTCAACCACTAGTCCTTTCAATAAGGTCTATTCGATTCAACGAAGTTTTGTTACACCTCCTGCACCTATTTGTGGTACGCTGCACCTAGTCCCTCAATTGCAGGAGCTACAGCAATGAACTGTCTATACGCGTCATCGAGTGGAAGGGGTGCAAGGCAAGGTTATACCGTGGTGCGGTGCACCATTCATCCTGGCAGCGAGTGGGTGCAGCCATGTGCTACACAACCAACAACACCTGCACGTTTTCGTTTATGGCGCCGCGCACCTTTACTTATTCGAAACATAAAAGAATCCTATGGAAGTGCTGGCACCCATCTACGGCACAATTATAGTGGATAACATGCTGTTTCTCACAGGGAGACCAGAAAACTCTCGGTATGCACTCACAAACTCGCGCGCATACAAGAACACTAATGTACGGCGCCATACAATGAAGGACCGCACTCGCTGCCTTGAATGCAGCGCCTCTCGTTAGCGTGAACCTTTTTACGTCGTAATACGCGCACAATAACGTGCAAGCGCTTATGCAGTATAAAGAACTGGGGTTTTAAAGGATAAGTAGGTGGCATGCAGTTACTGCCGACCTGCGTGCGATAATTTCATTTGCTACACTTCAAGCGTCAAGGCTTCACTGACAGTTCACGCCGCCTATGATTTTGCTGTGTAGCTGCTAGGCTTTAGTTGGTGGAGATTTTTCGATGCGTCGTCCGCACGAAATAAAAAAAAAAATACTTCAGTAGTTGAAAAACCAGCCTTCAGTGATAGAAGCGAAAAGTGCATACCCTGGCATCAAAATACCACGTACACTACCGCATCCATGTAAATAAAGAACAATCACAAAACAAGCATCCAAACCACATCATTGATGATAAGACGCTCGTGATAACAATGCGATGCACGTAGCGCCACCCGCATGCATTTCCCGGTAAAGATTACTGTTGTGCAGGCTACCGCGGCGACGGCAGCTTGCGTCGGGGAGAGTGGCATCATCAAGCCTATCATATATGAAAGAACCAGCCTAGCAACGGATTTCAATACTGTTGCAGAACCGCCATGGACACACAACCCATGGCTAGGGCTCCTGAGGAGCAGCGTGAATACGATAATACGACCAGCCGCGGCGTACCGCAAAAATGACCATTACTCGCATTACCACCATTACTCTACATTACCATTACTGCTGCTACTCTAACGCAATAAAGCATTACATACCCCCCACCCCCCCCGCAGCAGATGTAGTGGTGGTTTTGAACAACTTCGCTGGACATCCACGTCCAGCGGGATGGCGAGTCATGGTTTTGCGACTTTTAGTGCAAATTGTAATTTACAATGCCTACGTCAATCGCGGACCACATGCTCCATTCTATCACTATAAATCTCTCTTTTCCCTTTCACCAGCATCTCAAGGCATTTGCTAGGCGGTTGTCTGTCCTCTTCATGTAAAAGAGGAGGCATTCAGTACGCGGAATTTCCTCAATCGTCGAGGTGTCGAGGTGTGATATCTGCATTCGGAAAGATAACAAAATGTTATTAGTTCTTTTGCAAGTGTCCAAGGCGGTGCCAGAATGGTTGTTCGTGCATGGCTGTCGCTACATGCGTGATGTACGCACTGAAATCGCGTCGGAGAGCTGAGAAAAAGTATGTTTTATTACGGGTGATTATTTTATGACTACTTTTTTTCTCTTGCAGCCTACACTTTCGTGCACGAGTGGGCGCATTTACGTTACGGTGTTTTCGACGAATACGGTACAAGGGGAGACGATTCCTTTCCGGAGACTTACTGCGCCGATGGAAAGGTGAGCAGCAGGATTTCAGATTCTTTGTGGACAAGGCTAGACGCATGAGCATGTTGGTAACTTATTATGAAAGCACGTCCATTGCAAAAGACGGGGACAAAGACAACCACGGCAGTTTTTCCAACCTTTGTTTGTGGAGTTGCAAGCCGCCAGATGTCTGTTAGGTTTGAAGGAATATTAGAATAAAGCTCCGAATTCGCTTTGACATTGCGTGCTTTTCATTCCGTTATATGGTTCTAGAAATTTCAGAAGAAAACTGAAACTTGAAAAAATTTTTTTTTGGTTTGCAAAACCCAACTAAGGTCAAAGCGAGCTCACGCTCAGTGACGCTGACGCACTCACGTTTCGATGGTGTTTTGTCTGCGAAAAATGTGCGCTGATCCCCGAGATATTGCAGTCTAAACTATGTACGTACATCGCGAATTAAGGCGACCCGATGGGCTAGAACCGGTCATAGTGCAAACGAAGGCCGGATATCATGCAAATTGAGGCGGCCCTTCGGCCAGTACTAGAAAGTCGTTAAAAGGCACCGGATATTGTCCGAATTTAACCAGGCTTCTTGCCTGGTACCAGATACGTTGCAAAGAAACGCCGTACATACCGCAAATTAAGGCGGCCCGCGGTGGCAGGTAATGGTACGCGAGGGCAGAAGTAGACCGCAACACATACATAGCGTCGTTGCCGTGGCGTCGTTGTCATTCTGTCGTTGTTAGTTGTCAGCTTCATGGCATCGTGACGTTCGTTCATTGTCATTTTACCGTCATGGTTCCGTCGTGAAAAAAATTAAGGCTATTGCCACCAGTTTGCTTGAGGCAGTTTGAGTTTAGACATGCATCTTGGTGATGGCGAAAACAGCACAAGAAAAAAAGGTAACACATATTTGGGGCCCGCCGAAACAATACGGGCTCCACTGTCACAGCGACGGCCGGTGAGGGGAAACAACTGAACTCGGCACAAAGCTTTGCGTGCGCATTATTAAATCGCACGATGCTTCATTCTCTTCTTCCTTCCTTTGGTGGAAGATCGAGGTAATTGCTTCGAAAAGGAGACTGCCAACGTGATGAGCTTATATCTACTTCAATACATTGCTCTGAAGCTTTCCTGAAGCTTAAAAGATAGACTGTAAGGCTCTAAGCCTTAAGTGTAGCAGACATGATTTGCGCAACACTCCTTTTGATGTAGCCAAGTTCGGAGCGTCCTTGTATATCTGTGAGGCTTGTGCACAGGGATCTGATCGAATTATCTACGAGATGCGAAACCATCTTGACTTTTACATGTATATAATACTGCTATTACTTTTCAATACAATCTGGCCAACAGGGTGCATTCTATTGGCATGGACAGAGGCTGTTGTTGTCCTTGTTCTAAAACAGGGGAAAGATACATCCTCTGTAGCAAGTTGCCTGCTTTTATCACAAACAAGATGTATATGTAAGAGATTTCAAACGATGGTCAACTGCCGGTTATTGCACGGCCTCGAGTCAAACAAAGTGCTGAAGCCATGTGAATGTGGCTTTAGAAAAAGGCATTCTACAATCGTTAATCTTTAACACTTGATACAGCATACGTTCGTGAGGCTTTCATTCACAAACAGTTTTTCTTCGCGCATTGCTTGATATGTAGAACGCTTAAGACACTACATGACATCTTGGAATTTTTCGAGACCACTCTGAAATAAATATCCGTAACATAAATGTAATACAAAGTTACTTGTCGCACCAAGTTACTTGTCAGATTTGACAATGCTATATCCACGCCATTTAT
The DNA here is from genome assembly GCF_023375885.2 of Dermacentor andersoni. Taxonomy (NCBI): domain Eukaryota; kingdom Metazoa; phylum Arthropoda; class Arachnida; order Ixodida; family Ixodidae; genus Dermacentor; species Dermacentor andersoni. Next base: position 29,292,235 of record NC_092822.1, read on the forward strand.
CTAAGAAAGTGGAATACCACAAGGTGGAGTGCTTAGTTGCACTCTGTTATTGAAAAATGAATTCTCTACTGCCATTCCACCAAGTATTTTTTTTTCTTCAATTATATTGATTACGTGCAGATAGGATTGAACCCTTGCAATCTCGCTGTCTGCGCTGGACAGGTTCAACCTGGCCTCAATAAAGTATCAAATTTGGCGACTGGGAATGGTTTTAAGCTAAATACTCATAAAAGCTCCTGCGTTCTTTCTTCAAGAACAACAGGACTGCTCGCAAATCTTGATATTGACCTGTACAGAAAGCACACCTACATGTGAGCACGGGACAGAAATTTTTAGGCATCATATTAGATTAAATCCTAACGTTTGTTCCCCACGCAAGATATATTAAGAACAAATCCCTAAGAACAATGAATGACCTAAAATTTTTATCGCGTACAACTGGGGGTAATGATAGGAAGTGCCTCAAGCACCTATACAAAAGTACCATGCGTGTACACCTTTCAACTGTGGGGCCATAGTGCATCAAACTGTCAGCCCTAGTGCCTTGAAGGTGTTTCACTCTGTTCATCATCTAGGCATCCGCTTAGCGACTCGTTCCTCCAGGACAAGTTTTGTTGAGAGTCTCAATGTCGAATCAGACGAATGGTCACTTCGTTTTCAAAGGTCGTACCCCAGTTTTATGTGCTTTCTCAAAAGACACGCAAAGCCACTTATTCACTCAAACGATATGACCAGTGCCATTCTCTTCCACAACCGTCCTGCATTGGGAGAACCCTTCTGTCGGCGGATGAGTACCCTCAGTGACAAAATGAGTGTCCCACGTCTTGAAAATCACCTAATGGCTGCAGCTACGCTATTGCTGCTGCGACAGTGGCCGCTCATAGATTGTGACGTGTTTTGTAGACGGTAGAATACATGCCTCGACGTACACATCTGGGTACACTTCCTAGCATTTTAGGAAAAATACTATTCTCCATAATTCTACACGGACGCATCTAAGTAGTATGCCGGTGTTTCTTATGTCGCACTGGGCCCATCGTTCGCGCAAGCCATTTCTTTGCACCCGTAAACAAGTATTTTCACGGCTGAGGCTTATGCACTACTCTCCGCTCTAAAGCGCATCTACCATATCCAGATTCGAAAGGCAATAATCTGTACTGAATGTTTAGGTGTCGTTAGAGCTATATCATCGCCACAATAACAAAAAAAATCGTGCAATTACTGAGCTTGACTAGGCTACATGCAAAGCTTACGCTTTTCAAGATGTTATATTATGCTCGCTTCCTGGGCATACAAGCACTGAAGGCTACGTGCTTGCCGACAAACTGGCTACAGCTATAGGAACAAACACTAAAAACACTTCCATCGCTGTCCCTGCCACAGATCTGAAACCCTTCCTACGTAAAAAAACTGAGGTCTATCGGCACCGCTTGGGGGACACAACACTCAAACAGACTTGATTTAGTAAGGCCAGATTTAGGACGTTGGCCACCTGTAACAAAAACTACTAACAGAGGTCACTTTCTGTCGACTTCGAGTAGACCCCACGTATAGCACACCCTCTTGTCTGTTGACCAGTACTGACCATCCTGCATGTCGAAAATGTGGCGAGACGCTAACTGTGCTCCACATCTTGCTTGCATTTCGCGAAGCTCAAGAGCAGCGAAAAAAACACTTTACTTTAGCATGCAGACAACGTATTCTATTACAATCCGTATTGCTTCTTGGCAAAGACCCGCTCTTTGTCATGAAATGAGTTTTACACCCGAGAAATCCGTACCGCGGCCTCTCAATAGACGCCTATGTTGTGGGAGTAGTACCTATAGCACACACCTCCAGGTCCTCGAGTTCAAGGACCCTGGTGGAGCAGCATTGCTGCTTTGAAAAATATTATTAATATAATGTTTTAAATGTTTATGACATCTATTAAATGGTACACCTCACTGTAGTCACTGCCATATTTTTATTGCAACTATATATTTCATGCCATTATACAGCAATCAATTTTAGGCCTGTATGCAGCCACATTATATCTGCTCAACGGTGTTCAACCATCGATCACTCAACGCCATTTCTTGGGGCTCTTTGACCATACGTGCACCTTGCGCCTCGAAACACTATACGTCATCATTGTATACATATGCTGTGCACTGTATTACATATTCGACAGTCATGCTGCTCGAATGTTTGTATTGTGTCCAATTAGGGAACTTCAAACCTACATCGCTTCTAACCTACATCAGTTTTAAGTTGTAAAGTGCTCAATTAACTGATCTTAAATTGTTATTTTACCATTTAGAGTTTACTCAGCTTGGTTTAATTGTTTCGTTTAACTTTTACGAATTTACTGTAAACATTCGTATATCAACGCGATCACTATCAAAATTTTTCCTGATAGGGCGTTGCGCTAATGCCTAGCAAGTGCACGACGAATATATTACTCGTCATATCAGCGTACAAAAAGAAACAATCAGAAGAAATGCTCGGCAGCCTTCTAAAATGCATCTAGCGGCGTGAAGCAGAGCACTATCAAGAGATAGGCGTCGCCCTTCAACTAGATATTGACACGTGTACTTATCTTTATCGGGCGACCACGTTTCGCCGCCTAACAAATGTTATCGCATAGCGCAGGACGCACCTGCATGTATCCGAAGTTTCTGGAAAGTTACCGATGCTTCTACCCGCTGTCTGTTGTCGCCGAACCTTGTGTTATCTGATTTCATCACCTGACGCGAATGGTGTAGAACTTTGTGGAAGGCAAGCGGGTCCCGACGATTAGTCTGGAACATTCGATGACTACTGTATAAAAGCCGACGCACTTGACCCACTGATCAGATTTTCGACGATCGCCGACCGTGTTCGCCACTATCGTGGTGCTATAAGTGTAGCCTGTCATTGTGGGCACAGGTTCGCCTAATAAAAGTTAGTTTTGTCTTTCACAGCATTGCCACTGTGTTCTTCAACGTCTCCACTACGTGACAATATAATTTATTTTAGCTAGATACCAAATACAGCACGTAGCATGAAGTCGCTGAACCAAATGCTGTCACTTCCGAGTTACTCAAAAGGAAGTGGGGTATATTATTTTTACCTTTTTACTGCGTCACGAACACTGACGCCTTTGCACCAGCTAGCTCTACATCATATTTTTATAATCAACAGAAAAATACAGGGGGGGGGGGGAGGTATTCTGTAAGAGTCCACCTAGTGAACTTACCATTTCGACCGCTGTTGATTGGATGCAGCTGTATCAGCGAGGAAGAGACGAGCGGCCCTAGCCAATCAGCAGTGGCCAAAATGGACAGTCCACTAGGTGGACTCTTACGGAATATCTTACAGAATATCCTCCCAGTACTACTTTTTCTCATACAAGATTACTTTGTACACCTTCTTCCCCAACTAAATGCCTTTTCGATTTTCTGTCCCTTTCTATTACAGGTGCAGCTGAGTGCATGTTCAGAAAATATAATTTTTACCGCCAAAGTAAAGGACGGCTCACTTTGTCCACTTGATGAAAAATGCCACTTCAGAGAAGACTGCATAGTTACGCCCCATATTGGCCCTGAAAACCCCACAGAAAGCTCCATTATGTTCATGCCATACGTGAAAAACGTAAGAATTTCTGTATTTACTGCCTCAATTTGGATGTGATGTGCTGAACTAAAACAAAAAAAAAAGGATATCACCGACGATTAAGATACTCCCTAATGCAAATTGGAGCGCAGCCTTGTACGTGTTTTCCTTTCGCGATATATTGGCTGGGGCGGACGATCTTTCTAGCACGGCACGTTGCAAACAGAGCGATGTTTGGCCCGACTCTCTCGCTTATCTGGAGATCACGAGAACCACCTCGTGGGTGACGCGTGGGCGTGATTTACAGAAACCCCGCCGACAGACCTCCCAGACGACGTGCATTACTCTGGCGCCGCGTCCTAGCCATCGGCGCCGCACTCAGTTTTTCTTCTCACGCTTTGGCCATACCGTCCTCCGCTTTCCGCCTGATTTGTTCTGCTGCAGCCTCCTCTCCGCTTTTCTCCTCACGCTTTCGCCATACCGTCCTCCGCTTTCCGCCTGATTTGTTCTGCTGCAGCCTCCTCTCCGCTTTTCTCCTCACGCTTTCGCCATACCGTCCTCCGCTTTCCGCTTGATTTGTTCTGCTGAAGCCTCCTGTCCGCTTTTCTCCTCACGCTTTCGCCATACGGTCCTCCGCTTTCCGCCTGATTTGTTCTCCTGCAGCCTCCTCTCCGCTTTTCTCCTCACGCTTTCGCCATACCGTCGTCCGCTTTCCGCTTGATTTGTTCTGCTGAAGCCTCCTGTCCGCTTTTCTCCTCACGCTTTCTCCATACCGTCCTCCGCTTTCCGCCTGATTTGTTCTGCTGCAGCCTCCTCTCCGCTTTTCTCCTCACGCTTTCGCCATACCGTCGTCCGCTTTCCGCTTGATTTGTTCTCCTGCAGCCTCCTCTCCGCTTTTCTCCTCACGCTTTCGCCATACCGTCCTCCGCTTTCCGCCTGATTTGTTCTGCTGCAGCCTCCTCTCCGCTTTTCTCCTCACGCTTTCGCCATACCGCCCTCCGCTTTCCGCTTGATTTGTTCTGCTGAAGCCTCCTGTCCGCTTTTCTCCTCACGCTTTCGCCATACGGTCCTCCGCTTTCCGCCTGATTTGTTCTCCTGCAGCCTCCTCTCCGCTTTTCTCCTCACGCTTTCGCCATACCGTCGTCCGCTTTCCGCTTGATTTGTTCTGCTGAAGCCTCCTGTCCGCTTTTCTCCTCACGCTTTCGCCATACCGTCCTCCGCTTTCCGCCTGATTTGTTCTGCTGCAGCCTCCTCTCCGCTTTTCTCTTCGCGGATTTCATGCCATGCTGCGCTCCGCGTTCGCTTTCATCTTTCGCTGTGCTCATTCACTCGGTTACGCCGACGCCGACACTCGCCTCAGGAATCGGGGCCTAAGAGCTGCTCTCCAAAATCATAAAGAAACGAAAGCGCCTTCCGGAATGGCTGCAGCGAAGGAGCCTCGAACCACCCTTTAAATTTGGCGAAGAACTACGAGTGTATTCTGTGGAGTTGTGAGCACGTCAGGCAAGTTTGTAGTCCTCCGTACCAACTGTTGTCTCGCGAATACGAATCACAAACGGTGGAGTGACCTTGTCTCTACGACATTGCAATCAGGGAAGAGGCTTCTTGCCTTTTCTGGAGATGCCAGTCGAAATCACGTTACGGCAGCTAACCAATCTAAGATCGCTTTTACGCACGTGCTCATCTGGAATTCGTGCCATGTCAGCATTCTGCACTGTAACATAAACTACACCCTCAAATGTGAATAACGGGATAAAAAATATCGGCGGATTCAACACACTGTGGGTATTTCTTGAGTGTGTAATTTCTTCAGCGTTTAATCCAACACGAGAGTCGTGAGTTGATGTTACATTTTACCTTGCGTGCATCACTGCTGTTTGTCTGCGCAGTACACGGAACACACGTGGGGATGTGTTTGCTTGACGCGCTGTTGTGCATCTTGGTAATAATGTCTGAGAAGATTGAGCACTATCATTACCTCACATGGCAGATCGCATCGTAGCGGAAGCGTCAAATTTTAATTGAATTATGGAGATGAACGCAATGCGAAAACACCCGTGTACTTAGATTTAGGTGCACGTTAAAAAACCAAAGGTGGTAAAAATTTCCGGAGTCCTCCACTACGGCGTGCCTCATAATCAGAAAGCGGTTTTGGCACGTAAAACCCCATATTTTAATTTTTTTTTAGAGCACGAGACATTTCAACCTATCAATGAGGGCTAATGGCCGATTTGGAATAAAAACAAATTGGAATAGTTTTACGTTATACCGGTCCTGAATACCGAAACATTCATTTCCATTTGAAAGCCGCTGAGCGGTCCTCCTGAACTCCACGCGGGCAAGCGAGCGCGTTGAGACGCTTGGCGCGTTTTTATTTGGCATTACCGAGGACCAGTTAGAACCAGCGAGAGCTTGAGAGGACGAGGAACTCGCGGATAACGCAGGCTTCCGAGAGCGAGAGATAGGGTGACGTACCGGCACGGCGATGCGCTCTCCCCTCACCTGACACCTGTCGCCTTATCGCCACAGCAGGTGTTCCCTTTCGACCGCTCCAGCAGGGGCGTCTGCGTCAGCAGGCTTTTGGTGTGTGGCGACACCACGCACCCGAGTACAGGAGGGTTGGCCCCTCCCGCCTTCTCCTTTCCTCTTCGTCGTTTTCTCCCCACACCCCTTTACCCGTGCAGTGCTGTTGAGTTGTGCTCCTGTGAGAGACAGTTACGGCACTGCACATATCTTTTCCATTCTGTTTAATATCACTTCACACAAACCTTTCGACCGCACTGCTCCGTCTAGACGCACTCGAGACAAGGCGTCACAACCAACGGAAATTTACCAGCCGGTTCACTGCTACGGACGGCAGACGCAGACTTTCTTGCTCAATGGGTCATCTGACGCTTTCGTATCGATATAGTTCGTCTTCTCCAGCCGCTCTGCTGCGAGCTGATTTACGTGAGCGGGCTCTTAGTGGAGCACCTTCTGGCAGAAACTGCTCAGAGCTCTGCTCAGCATTCTTTCTGTAAAGATCATTGAAAAAATGACCTTGATTTTCTCACATACTGAATAAATAAGCGGTTGCTGGGGCACCTCAATGTCCTCCTCGCCCGCCGCTCCGTACAGAGTGGAGACAGCCGCGGCGTATACTACGGTATTGGCCACGCGAATTGCGGACGCCGTAGTAGACACCTTCGGCGGACGCCGTAGGGTCGCGTTGCCTGCGTTCGTGTGTCCTACGTTCGGTTTGGTAATACTTTACTGGCCTTCGCCCAGCTCCGCTGGTCTCTCGTATTTGCGATAACAGAGTCACGCATATTCTCCTTCTCTTTTCAAACACACATCTGAGGTCTTGTTGCTTGCGCTTCCTCGAGAAAACAGATGGCACAGCGTCAGGCTTGAGGCGCTTCCTTTTCAATGACGAGGCTTTGCGATCGCTCGCAATTGGCTAAAAGCATTGAGGCAGGTAAGTGTGACGCTATATCCGGTTTTCCTGGAGCCTTCAGAGGACTCCGTTAGGTGCGGCGATTTGAGAAATATTCATTACAATTACTCTTCGCTCCTTTCTGCTCAGAAAGGTTGCTGTTTCAGCCACTCTTGGTGCGATAGCTGTCACTGGAGGCAGAAATATCGATGACGATTTCGGTGACAGTCCCTGATCCTGTCCTGTTTTTTTCCCTTACAGCTTTCCTATTTTTGTGAATCAACAAATCAAAATCGACGTCTGCACAACAGTGCTGCTCCGACAAAGCAAAACAATATGTGCGGCGGTGCGTCTGTCCTTGACGTCATCTTAAAGAGCGACGACTTTAAAGAGTGCGTGCCTTTTGGACCTTTTGAGAGACTTAGCGCTTGGTATTGGTACGCTTCTTTCACAATGAGGAATCTTGATCGGTTTCGTGAAATCTGCTCAATCACGGCAACACTGCAAACATGTAATAAATATTGCTGTAGGCTGTACCCTTACGTTAAAGATAAAGCGCTGACTAGCAAATGAAAAATGTAACTTAAGCGCAGCTTCAGATTTTGAGCACCACGAGTACTGCTACATCTCTACCGGGTTTCTTGGGGGTTTTGTGGCGCATCTACAGCACAGCGCGACGCGCTCAAATGTTGCACGCACACAGCACCCACAACGCATGCATAGAAGACATAAACGCATGAACGCACCAATCACCACAAGCTACGCGCTGAAATGGAAGTATGACGTCTCACGAGCGTGGCGCGCACGAATCATGCAAGAGGCCTGGTCAAACAAAACAGCTTAACGCATTAATACGTCAAACATGCCAAGCAGTGCGCATTCATTGAAGTACTTACGATCAAATTTGCCGCATGAATGGGACTGTTGTCGAGACCGCCAGAGATATTTAGGCAGACTTGCGAAGAAGCGTAGAAGCGAAAAGCCGAACTCCATGGAGCGCCAGCGCTTTGCAGCCATCAACGCCAATCATCGGCGCAAGTCAGCAACGTCTACGCAAACACTTTGAAAGCTTCATGCTCTCTTGGTTCTGACACAGGCATAGATCTCGCAGCAAACATTTCTGGGTGCCCTTAGCGACCACCTAGGAGACGCGAAGGAGGCAGCTGCGGAAAAAGACGCCGTCGAATATTAATGTAGTAATGTCCAGCGGGAACGCCACCAGCGTTTCCCGGTGGACATTACGGTTGCATAAGTTGCAGTTGCCGGGGAGCGTGAGAAGCAGTCGGGGATCTTTGAATAGTATCGCACTAAAGGCGAAGCTTAAGCGTCCTCCAAATTTCTTGTAATGTCGTGGATGAACAGTTCCAGGCCACAAGGTCTTTAAGGACACCTTCCAATGAGACGTACGAGGCTTTCGGCTTAAAATAATGCAATGCTTTCTGTGCCATTTTCCTGCGCTTCAGTGCCCAATTCTAACCACTATGGTATTGCTTTCGAGCGCATCGCGGACCATAGATCCGGCATCCTTTAACTATCGCAAGTATCTAATGGGCCCCGATCGAAGGTAGCGTTAGATGCTGTTAGATGCTGGCACGTCACTCACCTGACTTAGGACGCATTCGCATAGTAATAGGCAATTCGTACGCGCGGATGTCATCAGCATTGAGTTCCCCGGCTGTAGTAAAAAACGTTACGTTTATCAAACTACTAAAAAAGATATTGTGAACTACTAACCTATCATACAGGACAATTAACATCACGCCCATTAAGTTTATTGTGCGTCTACATAAAAGTGGCTAAATAAGACACAGCCATTTATGAATGGTGCCCCCCTCGCATGATTCCGACGGCTGCGGAAGAAGAAAAAAATTACCCGTAACCGTTGACACGTGGTACATACCATGGGCTGCATTTCAATGTACCGTTCTCTAGCACTTCGCTTAATGTGACCGACATCTGCGATGTGTTCTGCTTTACACCTTCAGTCTCTGTATATTTTTTTTTAAATTTATAACCTATATGTTGGCACGAAGCTCAAAAGGAAGAGGTGAATAATGCTTTGCTACATTATTGGCGCATGTCCGACGCCTGAGCGGTAACTGTTAAATGCCGATTTCACTGTAAGGTACGCAAATTTCCAGTTTGCTTCGGCGTTATCGATAGTGTGGCTGCTCGTCCAAGGTTGGACGAAACCAGGATTCTTTCTAGACACGCAGATCAACAAGCGCGGAAAACAGTCGAGGCATATTGCACGAAAGACAACAGGGACACGTCTGCGAGGTAGCTTTCTGTGGCTTTGCACCGTTGGGCAGTGAATGTTGTTGAGTCCTAGACATTTGTGCTCCCAATCGAAAATGTCATGCATGTTCAATGGCTTTCCAACTCACTATAGTTTCCCTAGTCATCTTTTTTTTTGGTGTTAATATGTTCTTACACAAAACGCGAAAAACAATGGGAAGTGAAGGCGTGCCCGCGCGTTTCACGCCCGCGACTGGAGCGCTCTCGAAAAGGCATTTGAATTAATCAACACTGCTCAATGGCTCACTTGGTTTCACACGACAGCTTTGAAAGTCGCAAAAAATAAACTGACACGAATGTATCGAACCACAAATATGATGTTTTCGAGTGCTACGCAAAAATTAACTTTCGAGCTCATGAAATTATGCCAGAAAAATATAATTTTGGAATAGTTAGCTAAACGACACTGGAAAGTTTACCAATGTGCACGAGGCAACTGCTAATAAAACAATCGTTGATCCATTGTCCTATCTCAAACTACAGCCCCCCCCCCCCCCCCCCCTTTCTCTGTTTCAAGCAGCTTGGCCAGCTTCATCTGAGACAATTTACGTAAATACAGAAGCGCTGCATCGTTCTCGTTTCCCGAGGGCAGAATGTGCACCTAAGTGTCTGCAAATGTAAGCACCAGCTCTCCAGACCAATGCATGCCCAACTACTTAGACAATGCTGCCGGCATACAGTTGAACACCTCAAGAACAAACGCCTCTACAGTAAAATACAAAGTACCTGTATACAGTAGAAGAGAAACGATTCACTGTATCCCTGGTGACTTCTTATTCCTTGTATGAATTGCGAACGCCTAAGCAACTTACGCCGCTTTAACGAACTTGCCATTGAGAGGAAAAAATTTAGGCATTCCCGCCGACACGATTTGCTGCTTTGCAATGACTGCGACATAACGGTGGTGCCACTACCCTCAGAAGAGGTCCCCAAGGTGCGCTCTGAGTTAGCGGTAACGGCAGCGCACTTGACGACCGTGGCAATAACCGAAGTAGTCCTGCTCAACTACTCCAAAAATCACTCAACTCATGCGCTGTTCGTGTAGCGAATCAACAGTGTGACGGCTGAGAAATATGTGACAGTAGATGATGTCGTGATGATGTAAACCTTAAGTGACGACCGACGACGTCTTGAAAACCATCTAAGATGGAAATGGGCGAAAATGTCGGCGAAGGCGACAGTGATTAAGATGCTGTAAGCGAACCAAGAAACTTTGACCACAAGGGAGGCGATAGTAGCGGTTGACGATGTGTAACATCACATCCCGTAGCACTCCGTTTCGCCAGAGAGCATGCCGTGAATTTCAGTGCAACGAATTCTGCCAGACCAAATAGTCACAATAAATTAGAGAGCCATTTCGCTAAAGCGCCCTTGAATACGCAATAAAAAAATATTCTTGGCTGTGCTTTGCCTGCACTGCGGCAAGCGGCCCGACACACGTCCTCTAGAACGCAATGACCAGGATAACGATTCAGTTTGGAACTCCCGAGCACTTCGTTAACTGCTGTTGTAACGCTTCCACGCTGCTGTGTTATCTCGAGTTTTGCGTTCTCGGTGACGCAAGCTGATACGTGCTCTTTCAAACCTTGCTTCCAGTTTAGCAGATGCGAACCCGCTCAAGCGCCTCGACGTCACCTTTACAGAATGGCAAGAAAGGGCAGACGTACCTCAAAAAATTGTTCTGGTTTTGGATGTGTCGAGTAGCATGATGGTAAGCAGAGACTTTCGATATGCATTGTTTGCACCGTTTGCTTGCTCGTAGCAACGAGTGGCAGTGAAGCGACAATGGCCGACGTACGAAGCGCGCACGACTGAGCGCACACTGCCGCATGCTGACACAGCATATCCCGTTGAGGAACGTGCTAGACGCACACAGACTCTACGTCTTGCGCTTCCTAGAACGATGCCGTGAGTGCGTTTGCGAGGCTGTATCGTTGTCGGCGCAGCATCTCCTGCATTTCCTGCACGCTCAACTGTGACGTCAGCGCGGGGTGTGCGAGAAAGTCACGTGGACGCACCGCTTACGGAAAGACGTGTACGAACGGCTCAAAAAGAAGTGCAAGCATGAAAACAGACTGGTGCATGTTACTGAATAAAGTAATTATGTTAGCTTACTGCATCGCCAGTGAAAATGTAACTGTGGAGATTGTTAGTTAACCGGAACACTAAAGAGAACAAATATTTTTTTCTGCATCAGTAAATTACCATTTTAGAATATCGCAAACGTCACCCTTACCACGGTAACACGCTTAGTAAACCAGACAAGTAGCAACCAGAAAAAGCGGGCGGCGACGCCTCCTTGTATTTCCCTCACCAGCTCGCTGTGATGTCGTGGATTTTGACAATGTTTTCAAAGGCCTACGTAATTCCTTAGCGATAAAGATCGATTACATTGTGTTCTAAGGGCGCCAACGATCGGACATGTTGACTTTCTGTAACTTTTGCTGAACCAACACTGCGTAAGCCCGAAAATGCACTTTGAAATACTTGGCGTCACTATGGCGTCCTTTCTTCTTCACCTTCTAATCTTATCTACCTTTCATTACGACATTAATGAAAAAGTTTTCAAACCAAGTTCTTTCCCATTGAACTGATGTAGTATTTTCCCTCAGTGTCCCTTTAAGGTTCTATGTTTCATAAAGTATTTGAGCTGAATCTCAAAAGCTAAAGAGAGTCAATATATATTTCCGGCTAGAACACTGAACGGGCTCGGGCTTACCCGAATGCCCAGGCCCAACCAGGCTCGTGTGCAGGGCTCTAGCTGGGTGGGCATGTTTTGACCAGGTCTGCGCTAGGGCCGAGAAGCTCGGGGCTCAGCATTCGGCTGGTTCCTACCGTTATATTTCTCCGGTGTACGCTCTCCCATACATGCCATGCACTCAGCGGCTAGAAATTAACGCTTGGGTATCATGCGGTGAGGGCTGATTTCCCATGAGCCTTTCGTTTATATCCTCTATGAGTGGGCTTCAATATCGTCACGCGACTAGAATACGTAAACTGTAGGGAATTACGTGCCGAAACCATGATCTGATTATGAGGCACGCCGTGGTGGGCGAGTGCGGAATAACTCGGAGCACCCCGGGTTCCTTAACGTGCGCCTAAATCGATGTGCACGGTTGTTTTCGCATTTCACCCCAGACTAGGATACATTAGTCTAACGAAATATTTCGGCAGAACTGTCTGGTAACGCCCACTACTGTTCTTTGTGAACTAAACAAAGTATCGCAAGTTGTCAGAAGTGAAACGACCACAAAAATTCACGAAGCAATGCAGATTCAAAATGGGCACGACAACTATTATTTTCAACTCTGCGACAGAAGTGTACGTTACAACCATGAATTTTGCTTGTAGTCTGTTATTTAGTTTTTATGTTTGTGTACTTATGTAATAGTTTTTTACACTACAACGAGCGATGTTGTTACAGCAGCGTCCGATGTATACGACCTTGCGACACAAAAAAGTACTTCGGCAACTTTTCCTTTCTCTTGCCCAAACTCCAATATTTTTTCAGCAATCTGTCATTTACCGGGTTTGGAAGACTATAGGTAAAAATCAGCCATTTATTCTTGAAATGCTTCTTGCAACCAGACACTAGACGTGGTATTAGATATTTGGCATAGTTTTTCTAGTGAAAGTACCTATGTTATGGTTAAAACTGATCCTTTGTGTATGATAATGAACTTTTTTTTTCACTACACAGTGCAGCATGGCGCCTTGTTACACCGAAATTAATTTTCCTACTGTAGATATATCCATCTGCGCTTCACTGTGCGTATTTGATTCCATACTTATTACACCTCTTCGGGTTGAAAAAGTTCATGCTCGACCACCACTACCAAAAAAATTGTGACGTGTCACACCGTGAAAGCGAGTGATTTACTAGCGTAAATCGGTGCCGTTTCCGAGTTTCTAAGTTATGCCCTCTTGCCCGACACAACTGCATTGTCACAAGTCACCTAGCACATTGTTCGGGTTTTTTACTGGTCACGCCAAGCCCGCGCCCCTTGCCGGTCTTTTTCAGCTCGTGCTCCGCGCTTGCCGACGACTCCGAGATCGGTCGATTCGCGCTCGGCTTACAGCCACTTGCGTTGCTGCTCTGTTTGCACTCGGTGCTCGGCCTCTTGATCATGATTCGAACACGCTACGCCCGTAGCGCACGCAGAGCTTGTAGCAACTGCCAGAGGAGGTGAACCCAGTCGCACACTAGTACCGCGACGCTCCACCTCCGTCCTCCTCTCCCCTCTAACGCGCATTCTTCCCTACCTTTCCGACGTGCTCCTCCTCTCCACCTCGAGGCGCGATCCTCTTCCGGCGCTCACTTTTCTCTGCCAGCACCGCCACCTCCGACTCAAATGTCACCGATTTCACTGAGGAAGCATGTACGCTTGCTCGTAAAAGTGAAATGAACGAGTGTGCAAAGAAAATACAAATGGCAATACGTGCGAGAAACGCTACGCTTGCAGAATGCAAAAAAAAAAAAAAAAAAAAAAATACGCAAGACTTGCCTTAAACTCGCGATTAGACGATTTTAAAAATGGCTGGCTCTCCCGTAATCGAGAGTATATGTGATGCAAGCATGAAATGGCTACAGGCAAATCAGATTGGTTGGAGATGATACTAGACACAAACTTAAAATGGCTGTAGTGCATGTTCACACTGTTGGCACTGTTCATTGTGGCGTAAACATCCGTCTACTGGCGAATCACTCGCCTTGTTCCTAAACAAGTCGCGGCTTCAGTTGATCGCGTAGATAGTAATTGTAAAGAATGAGCGCTGGTAATCAATGTACACATAAGAATATAATGCAAAACCGAAATATGTTTACGGTCAAATATAAGAAAACATTCGTAAAGGACGTACCTATCCACGGGAAAACAGTGGCATATTTCCGGTCGTATATACCGATCACTTTTGTGTCCCCATGAAGAATAAACTGTCTAAATGAAGAACCACATCTGCGTTTTTCAATGGGCTTACGAAATTGTCGATTTATTGTAAAAAAAAAAAAAAAAAAAAATTGACGACGTGCCGTCCAGTATTAAACACCTCGCATAGAACGCTTGCATGCCAGTAAAACTTGAATAGGAAGCAATTTCATGGAACACATGTAGTAAACGCAGCGTCATACAACTTGAACGCATTCAGAGAAAGGTTTTTGAAGGCTTATACAGAAATATTTAGCTGCCCAATAAAAATTACATATATGCACTTTCTTTCTTGCTCAGTGGACGGGTAACTTTATGCCTTTGGTATTCGATAAGGCTCATATTGGGCAGAGAGAAAAGCCCGTCAACGCCGTGCACAATGTAGAAATTGTTGCCGCTCACTTAACCCTGGCGATAACCACCATTGTCCGTTACAAATGCAATTAACAAGCAAGGAAAATCCGACAATCATAAGGACGCCTGCTCTTCTTCGCTTCTTCGCACACTTTCAAAACAAGCGTGCGGCTTCCTGGGTATTTTTAACCTGATAGCACAACCTCTTGTATTTCTGTTTATTTTGCTCCTTCGCTTTGCAGCATTCACAGCGCAAGTGTTTACATTGCGCTAAAGTGTGCGTGCGTTACGAACGAATAGCCGCAGTTGAAGGCATTGTGTCCTCATTTTCCGGTTCTCTGTTTTTTTAACAGCGGTTCCTCTCCCTTTCTGCTTTCTGCCTGCTAGCTTTCAGAAAGTTGACGCCGCAAATCGGACGGCTTAGAATTAATTTTCTCCCATGCGTATGAGCCGCATACGTTGTGCAGAGCCGGTTGTACTGAACTCATCCTGACTAGTCTGTCCGGCCGTCGTTGTTTATAGAGGGTATATGGAAAGAATACGCAGTGGCCGGGGTATAGAAATAGAGGAATAACGTACTGCTGGTTTCTTGCCCGAGGAGATGACATGTTAACAGCCGTTATCAGGAAAAATGCAAGGTACCGTTGAAGAGCACACGGGATTAAATGCCTTAGGCTGCACTGGAATTCCGAAGACGTAACATTGACGTCGGCGTCCTCCCAACCCAATCCGATCCCTATTGCAGGCAGCGATTATTCTAGGTGGATGGATTCCAGTGCTAGCTCAAAAGCTTTTGCGGCAAAAAATATAGCCGGTTGTCACCAAACTGAAAATTACTTTATGTTGCATGATTTCTTCAGTGCTAAGTGTTGGCCGAGACTAAATAAGTGTATAAAGCATAGTTTCTACAGAGGGTAAACTGGAGATCGTTAGAAGAGGCCTTCGTTCTGCAGTCGACATTAAATTAGCCGGCTTCTGCTACTGGTGATCATGGTAATGATGATGATGTTTTCATATCGCAGGATGGGGATCGCCTTGTTTTCTTGAAAGAAGCTGCCAGGTACTACATACAAGCTATACCTGATGGCTTGAGAAGACTGGCTATTGTAACATTCTCCACAAATGCCACAGTTGCCCAAAACATGGACATCGTCAATTCGACCACTCGGCAAGGGTTTATTAACAAAGTGAATGCTCTAAAACCTGGCGGGGGGACGTGTATTGGCTGCGGACTTGAACTGGCACAGAAGGTATGTCTTTTCCTCCTCATTTGCTTAGTATAGCTTTCTGAGCTTGAGGCGGCTGTGTTATCTGCGCACGCTTCAGTCTCTCTGGCCAAGACCAGAGATACAGACGGTAGGTTGCGATACGAACGATAGCTGAGCCGGTCGCCTATCCTTTGCGTTGGTCCTGCCTGCTTGGAAAGTTCGAACAGTGGAGCAGGCTTCCTGACTGTCTGGTCAATACTTCGGGATGCTCGCTTCGCGTTTATTTCGGAGAGAACGAGGGAGCTCCTGCTGGAGACCTATTGTAACGGTAAGGTGCAAAAGCAACGAGCATTTTACATCTACGGCACCGAACCAGCTTATACAAATGAGCTTTGTTGAAGCCAACGTAAATAATGATCTCTGGGAGTGGGGTTAGTGTTGTGTTACTGACGAAGTTCTATACACTATCGGGCACTGCAAATAAAAAAAAAACAAACTTTATGAGCATTTCTTATTGGTGTGAAGCCTGTTAGCTTGCCTCAGTAAGCGAAAATAATTGATACGGCTGCATACTCGACAGGAATAGTTAACAGAAGAAGTGTTTAAGGATAAATGCATAAGTGTGAGGGAGCGCGGCGACAAAAGCAGAGGTGACGTAGGGTAATTTTCTTCTGTTTAATTGAAATATAGAAAGCGTCAGGTGAAGTGAAATGAAAGTTGACGCAAGCTTACATGGGCCGTAAGGGGGAGTGCTCCCTTTCACGCGAACGATGCTTTGCCAAATAGGCTAAAGTGTACGCGTTCAAGAATAAGGTTATGTGCTGGTATTTTATACAGCGTCTCTCGCCGCCATGTTGGCGGACGACAAACATACTTTTCATTGTCTGCAGGTGGCAATAAGCACGCGAGTATAGAAGCAGGCAAATTGCCAATAAACATTCTTAGTTTGTCTTACGATGTCAATATTGTCACATTCAAGACTTTCGCTGTGCAATGATTTCTGGTGCTCGAAGAGGGTTCTACATACGCTGCTCTGGCTTTGAGCAACCCTAGATAGCCAGTACTCCTAAGTGCAATCCTGTACGTGTACCCAAATGCCCGAAGAAGTAGTGCGGGCGGATGACGCCATGCACTGTAGCCCATTGGTAAATCGTGGTTTTATCGCACGAGTTGGTAAAGGACTAGCACCGTTTTATCGGTTTGTCCACTTTCATTTCGCTTTTCGTTGTTATATTTACGTTTAAATCAGACATGATTAGTTTTATTGTTATAGCAAATGTATGGCTAGGTTCCGTAACTATTTAGACATATGTATGCTAATTGCCACGCCATGCGTTACGACAAGCGCTATATGCGGGTTGCATTGCACCACCACTGTCACTAAAAGTTGCTGATTCTAGGTCTTACAGTCGTGACAAAATATTCCTTTGAATTTTCAGAATGGACGCTCACAAACAGACGTCGTGATGCGAAACACTAACAGCGCACGGCTTTTAACCAAAATTTCAGATTATTAGACGCGCGAAAAGATGACAAAGCTCGAATCTGCAAGTGGTATAGCTTTATTACCGCGGCTGCCCTCAAGTCGATGATCACAACGGTGTGCAACGGGGCGTTCAAAAATGCCAATGAAACGGCTACCTCAACGAAGGAGATTTGGCAGAGTGATGTTCTATACGTGCGGAAAGGTCCCCAAAAGGTTATACTGTCACACAATCTTTCTATTAGGCACGATGTGGTACATTCTCACCTTTAGCTCCGAGGTGCCAGTGCCATAGAAATGCACGGCCAGTCATTTTCATTTGGAACCTGGAGCCTCCACCTGTTACAAAAAATGTATATTTTCTTTGGCATAATAATGGGTCTTTCGTACTTATACGTCACAATGACGTTGGGAGTTATCACGCCTTTGTTACGTCCCATGATAGAAAGGTGAAGTAAGGGCCGCTTGAAAAATTTGGTCCAATAGCGGGAGGCTGAAAGCCACCAAGGCGCAGATAGGGAAAGAAACGCTTGTGTTTTGTTTAGCCTGCTCATGCACAATCGCTGTGTGGACGTCACCTTGGGATTTGGATGTTTTCGCGGAGTTTGAATCAATACGTTTTGTGGTTTTATGGGCCAGAACCGCGACTTGTTTATGAGACATGCAGTAGTGGGGGGCTCTGGTTTATTCTTGACCGCCATGAGATCTTTCACGTGCCCCAATGCAGGGGATACGGGCTCTTTTCATTTCGCCCCCAATCCAGATGCGGCCGCCGCGGCCGTGATTTGGTCCTGTGACCTCGTGCTTAGCAGCGCAACACCATAGCCGCTAAGCCACCGCGGCGAGTGATTCGCGAAATTTGCGATCTCTCGTTAAAGACAGGCAAAGTTAACGCGGCCTAATTTCTTTGTTTCATTGCGATAGCAGTTATATGGACACTTCAAGCGCCTTTTGCCGTCACCGTTGCCGCGAGGTTCCGTATAAATTCCAAGGGCGATAACATCGTCGCCGCGCACCATACGCTGTATGTGCGAGTGAAAGCATTCGAGGGTGAGCCGGCGATCACGGCTGAAACATGCGGACGTAAGGGAAGAAACCGGTGAGGAAGCGCGCCGAATTCCGGTCTGCGCACCGCCCCGCGCGGAGGGTACGGAGGTGGCGGAGGGCGGGGCGCATTGTACTCCTGGCGGCCCAGGCTGCTGTATCTTGAAAGCAATCTGCGACGAGGGCTGAGTCCACCACCCGCCGTGTTTTGTCGTCTTAGGTGGCGTTGACGCTACAGGCAGCACGAAGGTCAATTTCCTTGAAGCTGCTGCCACGCTTGTTCATGCTTGCTTGTTTGGTGCGGGACACCATGCTCGTTAGTTTAGTTAGTATGCGTATGTTTACAAGTTTATACGACCGATAAAACTACTTTCATCACTTCGTATAGCTGTCCACTAATTAGCTATCGTAATCGATGCTTCGCCTTTCGCCCGAAACTGCAACTTTATAAATGTCTCTTTGTTACCAATCGTTGAGCAATAATGACGAAAAATGCAATCAGATCGCAACAGCTTCAAATCATAGCGACACATATGCACGAATGAGAAGGTTGAGCGCCGCAGTTTACGTTGCTATGTTGAGTAGAGCAAATAGACTGCGAAACTGCAATTGAAGAAATACCCGCTTGTAGAAAGGGTTTCATCACAGGACTCAGCATTTTTTCCTTTACAGGGAATGAAAGCTCTCTGGAGAAAAAAAAATTCAAAAGTTAGCTACCGTTATAACCAAGACATTTGCTTAAACTTTGGTTGCCGAGCCGAGACATTTCTTCTTAATCCCATTGTTCATCTCTTACAATTGCGGGTTTGTTTGAGTGTATGTGTGCACTGTTTAAGGAGGCTTCCCTTTTCCATTATTTGAATACTTTCACACTACCTCTGCACAGAGGGCTCGACACTGGCGTTACTTTTGCTTCTCATTATGAGTTAGTGAGGTTGTATCTATTACATGCAAGTACTCAGTCAAGCGAATGATATCCTTCACATGCAGCTGCTGACTTCACCGCATG
Source organism: Dermacentor andersoni (assembly GCF_023375885.2). Lineage (NCBI taxonomy): Eukaryota > Metazoa > Arthropoda > Arachnida > Ixodida > Ixodidae > Dermacentor > Dermacentor andersoni. The sequence continues at coordinate 29,311,544 of NC_092822.1, forward strand.
ATCCTCCACATGGCTCCATCATTCTCCTGGTAACCGACGGCGAGGAGAACCGGACGCCTTATGTGGCGAGCGTCATGCAAAACATCGTGAAGTCCCTCATCGAAGTGAGCTCATTTGCGATTGGAAGAGAAGCTGACGAAAAACTTGAAGTTTTGGCAGCTGCAACGAAGGGTCAATCGTTCTTTTTCCCAGACGGCCAACCATTTAATGGCGTCAACATGGGCGCGGCGTTTGTGACAGCCAGTGCATCCGAAGTGGAACCCCAATGGCCCGTTACGGTAAGTTTAAGTGTTGCCATTTCAACAAACGTGCCGCTACCTTTGGTTTAATGCGTCATGCCCGGTATTTCTGCTGGCGTTGAGGTGGACGGAACACACAGCGCGATGTGTGCGCGCATATTTGAGCCTGCAATCAGCCTCTGAGGTCAATTAATTGTGTATTTATGAATGTTCCAATCACTAATGCGACCTTATTGCAGTATTATCCTCTATTTCTAAGCTGCGGTTTAGGAGCCATGAAACATACGCGACGATCGTAACAGCGTGGGTACCGTTCTGCTACCGATAGGAGCTCTGCTGTTATACTTTGACAAGCGCTCAAACTGTTCGCTGCAGGTTACATTGCGTGACTACTTGGTTGGATGGATGAGGTTTCCACCCATCAATAAAATAGTTTTGGCTAGTAATAGCAGCATACCTTACAGTCTGAATTAAGCTTGTCGAGCAAAGCGACAGTTTACGAACTGCGCGAGCGTCCTAAGCAGTAGTAGGTGCTGGATTACAGATATCTTTGTTCTATATAGCACATGGTCCAAGCATACGGCATCAGCGGTTGTATATTTATAAACAGTGTGCGGCGTTAGCCCGTTTTCTCTTGCTTTTTAGAAAAAGAGGATGATAACCGAATTTTTTTTTTCGGTTGTGTTCGTTCAGTTCTCTACGACGCACTCACACGTATTACGGAAATTTTGCGCTCAAAAATAGACCTCGCATTCTTTTTATGCGAATCCTCTCATACGTTGTGGCTGTATACAGGCCAAAAAGGCAATGCCGAAGCACACAGCTTATATATGTATCGTGCTGGCTCACCAACCGCAGTGATCGCTGTGTTGAGCAGCGCCATGGGCCTCATGCAGCAAGGCTAGCGTAGACATATGGTAATTTCAAGCACACTAGACTTGAAATGCGTGAGAACGATGCCAGTGTATCACAAATATTTGATAGCGCCTGCCGCTCAAATGTTTCGTGGTTGGCTTAGGTTGGCCGTGCACGAGCATGCGCTCTTATGTTTTATGTTTTACTCCCTACGCCAATCGATCAGACAGTGAGCTGATTTACCATTTAATACTGGTAATACAGAGACGCCGGTTTCCTTTGTTGAATTAAAATTGATATAAGCAACATAGTAAAAACGCATACACGCACCGCGACTGATAGTGCGCGTACACCGCGGCTGACTATGCGCGTCACATTTTTGCGCCCGCAAGACATATTTCCGCCTACAGTAGTCACGGGTGCACCGAAAGGCTTCCCTGACGACCTTGGCGTAAATTTCACAAAGTAAGATTTAAAACATCTCGAAATCATTCCGCAGCACGTGACAGCAATACGTTCAAGCAGCGCCGCGCCGGATCGCCCAAGCCAGAGAGGAGCTCTCCACGCGCCCTATCCTCCTCGCCCGATGAAACGGTCTATAGGGGACGCCCAGCCCAGCATTCACTGTCCCCTCCCCCCCTCCCCCCCCCGCGAAAGAAATTGACTGCCCCATAATCGAGAGTAGATGTATACATGAAATAGCTTCTGACAAATCAGAGTGGTAGGATATGATACTCGCCGCTACCTTGAAATCGGTACAGTGCGCGTACAGTGCACGTGGGGAGTGCACGTTTGCAACGGGAAACCCCACCCCACCACACCACAGCACACGAAGCTGTTTTGAATTGAACCTCATTGCAAGCGTAGCCGCGGCGAAGCAGCCATCCGTGGCGAGTCGGACGCTGGTGGCTTGAGTACGCAGAGTGGCGCCATCTCTCGAGCGGGCGCAAAAGCCGGTCCGCGCAAGTCACGGACCACTAGCGTTTAAAAGAGCAAAGGCAACCATGTCACAGCGCCAAATGATGAAAATCAATTGTATGGTGCTCTGTATCTGCCTTTTGAACGTCGTTATCGGAAAGGACAAATTGAATTTCAGCGTCGTAGAAGTTACATATTGAGTGATATTGTGAACAAACCTTAGGAAGAACTCGGAAGCAATATTTCTTGTAACTTGTATGGGCAGTAACTAAGATATGTAATGCGGTCCTGGTACAAAAGGTTGGACGCCAGAGACGGCAATTTCTCAAGTTTTGTCTGGTTGCCCGAATGGTCTCGTTTTGTTCTCGGAACGACGCTCGATTGTTCTCGTCTGAGTGCCAAGGTAACTCCTCTGCCTTTTGGCTCAAAGTGACTTGAACGTCGCCGACAACGGGAGCTAAAAGCATTTCATGAATTAAAATACCCTGTGGTTCCGCTTGCAACACCGTTACTCCTCGCAGGCGACAACGTTCATTGTGGGGATTTTAATGCGATAGTATCATGAGGAGACTTCACTCACTCTGACGGCATCACCATCCATGGAGTTTTTAAATATATATCGTAGAGGGAAATGTGACACTAGTGTCTACGGGGGCTCTCCTGAGCTTTGCCTCTGCATACAGGGGAATGATGGGAGGTACTGGCTTCGGATTGACATCGATTTTGAGACTAGTGTGGCTTGCATGCGGTGCAGTAAACGAAGCTGTGTAAAAATATTTTCGCGTAAAATTTAATTTTCTTTCTGCAGTATTTCATATAGTGCACAATACATTGCCTACTGTTTGTATGACTTAGAGATCGAAGCACGATTTACCATCAGGGCACACCAGGGTATGCATTGTTCCACAATTTTGTTCTCAATCTTGCGCCAATGAAGAATACTTGATACAACAGCAGTAACAACCCTGCATGTGCTTATATAAAAACACTCGTCAAATATTTATGGTAATAAACATTTTGTAGTGAGAAAGTGTTGCGCCTCTGAGAAAAATGTTACAAGTGTCGTCTGCTACGACGCCTGCTCGCTGCCAACGCGAGACTTTTCTCGTAGAAGATAGGCACTTGCGAACTCTCTCGCTCTATCGAAAGGCACACCTTCGAAAAGCACATCTGCTGCAGTGCTAGTTGGGATGCTTGTGGCCTCCTACGAGTACGTCTAATTACATTTTAGGTTGCGTACCGCTTTGTCTGAAGCGCGCGCCAGCAGCTTTTGTGGCGTGGCTTTGCGCTTACCCGTTTTGGAACAGCAGACAACAGCCAGGAAGCAGCAACCTTTCTTACCACAAGTAAGCTGTGTTCTCAACTGCCTGGCAACACACATTTCAATGAGCACATAAGAAGCAATGCGTAATGAAGCCCTCAATTTGATTGTCAAACGACAAGAAGCACAATGTCTATGTAGAAAAAGAAATGCGTTATGCAAGCAGTCAACGGTCCTCCAATTGCACTCTGCATAAACAGTAGGAAAAACCACTGGCAGTGTATTAAAAACCAAGTGCATGTGCGCAGCTAAACTTTAAAGCTTTAAGGCTCGCGCTGCAAATATGAGCATGTATGACAAGCCAAACGGCTGTAGCAAAGCAGTAAGTTGCATCTACTTACTGACCACGTTAAGAGCGACTGAACGAAATACGTTATGTACAACGGCAACAGACAGGAAGAAAGCAGTGTCAAAAGCTGATAGTCTATTTGATATCAAGATAAAATAATCGAACAGGGCAGGCCATGTAATGCGTGAGGTATATAACTGGCGGACCGGTAAACGTACGCCAGCCCGATCAGTCTTCCCATAAGAAAGCATCACTAGATGTTGAATCGCGGCGCAATTTAACGAAAGCGTCACTTAAGCTAACTAGTAGTCACGCCACGTTTTCTAAGTGCTTTAAAGGTTATAATCATAGAACACGAACGTAGTATCGTGCTTGTATCAGTAGGAAGCGCAATGAAAATGGAGGTGTACATTATATACCCTTCGCGAGCAGCAGCGCTTACTCTGGAATGTACGATGAGTCAGCTATATGTAGCGGACGTGCTTGACTCGAATATCAATTCTCGATAACCGAGGAATGTGCTCCCTGCTATCAATGTCATTGGGCGGTACTTGTTATTCTGGGCACATGTTCACCCATTAAAATGTTAGCTTGCGTGACTCTTCCTGTGCCAGTCTCTCGTTCTTCACTACAACTACAACATGAGAATTTATTTAACGCTGCCAGTTTTGAGCTTTAAACCAACAAGGTCAAGTTCAAGATTGAAACCAACAGCTTTAAGAAAAGTTTGATTACACTACTATACGTTTCATTTAGTCAATGATAGAATAACCATTGCTTACATTTATTCTAACAACGAATATTTTTTTCTGAGCTGTATAAAAATCGCGTATTCACTGAAAACACCAGCACACATGAGTTTTTCACTGTCTAGGGTGAAGTGGCTGTATTGCTCTTCAAAACGCGGTCGCAATCTTGCTTCATTGCTGTTTACCAATAACTATTCATCAACGGCGTTGATACGTGCATTATGCTATGCTATGACTATGAAAAGTGAAGCAGCCTTATTTTTATTAGAAGATCCTCCGAAGAAGCTTGATGGACTGGCCTTTGGTAACGTTGGCGGAATACGTCTGGTTTCTTCAATATGCTCCTTGGGTGGAGTACTACGCCTTGCACAATGACGGGTGGTGTTTTGCTTCTCTAATTTGCGTTCTCATCCTCTTTTCGCTGCCTGGTATACATGTTTCCCTTTTATATAAATATGCCCAACATGGATAGCTGAATGCTCAGTGCGTTGGGAAGTGAAGTCTCAAAATTACCGCAACGTCCTTGTCTCGATGCAGGTTTTGCAAATTGAAAGCAACTTCAGCACGGGGATGAAAAAGAATTTCACCATTCATGCCAGTTTCGCAAAGAACACAATCATCTCCATTAGGCTTGCTGGTTCAACCAAACGATCACTGAAAGTAGAGCTTACGGACCCTAGTGGACAGAAATGCGCCGTTTGCAAGGGTGTCCCCTACGGTGACACAACGAGGATAGCCCTACCGGAGCCCGTAAAGGTAAGGTGAACTTCCGAGAGCATTCCTTATCATCAGTTTTCCCCGTATGATTCACGCACCCCTCGATGATCTCCTTCGCTGCATGACCCTCGCATGATGCGTTTGACTTCTCCGCATGATGCACGATGGCGGGAAATAGGGGTTGGTATTGCCCAGCTACTACCAGAGATAATAAATATGTGTCAGTGCGAGAACCACCTCGTGGCGGAAACACGACAAAAAGAAACTTGCCTCCACCTCCGTTTGGGAACGTCGTCACGGGCTGACTGATGGCAGGCTCATGTGTGCGTTTGGCGACCCACCGTACAAGTACAGTGAAGGCGTCGGTGTGGCATTGTTGTGGGCGAACACTTACTCGATACTTAGGCATGTGGAACTTGAAAACATTCTCCGCAGCTGCATAGTCTGTGGCATTAACGAGTCTGAATAAGCCCCTCGTCAACAGGCCTGCCCTGATGTGCAACTCCACCCACGTGGACACCAAGCTTCGCTTATAAATTGTAACTTATTTTCATAAAAAAGATGATTGCAGTTGAAATTATGCAAAGTATACAATAGATACCCTGCTACAAGCAACGATTATTCAATGCTTTTAGAATAAGCATGAGCTCCCGGCACGACACGCGTTCAATTCGCAACAAGCACCTGGCACCGCACTGCGAGACGCCTCGACAGCTGTACGCCGTGGCCAAAAGCGTATCTTCCTTTTTTGGTGTGAAAACGCGAAAAGGAAAAAGGTTAGGCGATCTCAAACGTACTCGTTTTGGGGCCGTCAGTCATCCTTTGATGCGCCGTCCATGAAAACGGGATAGGCCGTCGCCGTCGGCATTGATTTCACGAGACCAACGGGGTCGGTCGATGTGCGCCGCTGGTAGGGTCATTCCGAAAACTCTGTCGACTGGGCCACGTACGCCTCCAGGGCGTTGCGGCACAGTCGGTGCGGTACAGTGTCTGGATTTGTATTTGCAGGAAGCTTTGCGACACGGCGGCATCCAAATAATTTCTCTGCCTTCGTTGCGGGCAGGCAGCGCCACATTTCCATAAAATGAATTGCTGAGAACACACACACACACACACATATAAGTAGAGATAACCCAAAATATCAGAAAATAAACTTTTTTGTGATTTTATATGCCTATAGCATTTCAAACGAGCTGAGGCCTGTACATTAATTCATAAATGGACGCGGTTCTAAAGTGCTTAATGCCACATATCGCCGCTGAGTATCACTCCCTTCGTTTTCAGGAGAGCTTAAAGGCCGATTTTAATATACAACTCATTCTTCGGGTATAGAGTTATGTTTCCTCGTATCATTGAGATTCACGATCTCTACATCGCACGATAATCTCAATACGTGTTATGCACGGTGGCCAGTCCCTAGGGCACAGTAGCCATGCGGGGCCTAACAGATTTTTGCAATTTGTTCGAGTTCCTCGTAAGCAACAACTTTAACAATTAATAGTTGCCTAATAAAATTATTCCGCAATATGCGTACTTGAATACTAGGTTTGCCCCAAAATACTGAGAAGTCTGTAATTGTAGGTGTCTTTATCTATCGATATTTGTCCTTTGGTAGAGAGACTTTCTGGAAATGGCTAATGCAATTGTTACGTTCAGGGCTCAAAGTTTGTTAAGAAAATGATCTTTAAAATAAGCTTCATATTGGAATTCGCTTCCAAAATATTTTTTCAACGTGCACATTCCAATATAATGAGAATTTTGCGAGGAATATTTGTATTTATGGTATGATTTTTTTTACTTCACTAAATAACAAGTAAATCAGAAGAATTTAGCTAAATTTCAGGCTGAACATTTTGTTACGTACGGAGAGAATGCTTTTGTCATATAAAGCACTGTTTTCGAGAACTCGCATTTAACTGTCAAGTTATGAATCATCATGCCCCAAATTCATCAGGTACATGATTTCTCACATCATTTACCGGGCATTGCTTTGAAAAGCCCCTCCTAGCAATAATGTAGTTTTGTATTTTGGAATTCGGTTGATAACACGAGCGAGACACCAATGATCTTTGTGAGGCTCGGCTTTCGTGAGGACGGCCTAACCACTTCGTTGACACAGGGCAGCATGCAGGTTTCCTGAGGATCTGCGCGTTTTTAGAAGATTCGATAAAAAGGGAGGCATTCCTGCATCCTAAGCGTTGCATGTGAACACGATTCTATATGCACGAAAGGTATTCGAGAATATGAACTATGATGAACGGAATGGCTCATGCACAAGACCAGGCTGCCGCCATCAGTCATGAATGCCCATTTTCAGCTCTAATAATCTCTGTCTCTGTGTGCGTATGCGTCTGTGTGTTTTTTCGTTTTCTACTGATTGATTGATGTATTGTACATGTCTATTCTTCAAGACTGGTACTTGGATGCTTCAGCTAAAGAGAAACAGTACCGATGATGTCCAGGCCAGCGTGAGGGTGCTCTCACAACCTTCTGACAACAACACGGAACCCATCAGAACCAGTGCCCGAATGATAGACGTGTTAGTTGGAGAACCCTCCCGGTCTGTCGTCATTGTTGACGTCACTAAAGGGAAGAAGATCGTCTTGAATGCAAGTGTTACTGCCGAGATAACTGACTGGCTTGGAGAAACCACTACCCTAAGACCTCGTGACAATGGCCAAGGTGCGGAGAATGTTGCTCGATCTTGTTATCGCAGAGCTGGGTTTAGTTTGTTATAAATCTTAAATATTCACAGATCTAAATATTACAAGCGCGAAGGAATAGCAAAGCTCAAATATCAAAATTATGTAGTTTGATTGGCGTGGCCGTAGACTTCCTTCGGGATCGGCCAAGAAAAGAGGTTCAAAACATGCTCTATACGCAAAGGTGTAACTAAGAAAGACGTTGGCTTCAGTAATTAAACATAAACGAAATTTTCCGTTAGCAAGGCTAAAACCGAGGACACCTAACACGACAGCTCGTTTTTCCTTGGTCAATATCTGTTTATTGCAATTTATACTGCCGCTGCCCCTTCGAACACTTCGTGCGATATTCAAGCATATCGCTATTGCAATGGTTGTTTTGCCCTGATGGCGAAACTGCGATATCTTTTTAACGGCACAGGGTTAAGAGCCCCGCGTCACAGAAAGCCCGGTCCTCGGCGTCTCGCGTCCGGCGACCAGCGTCGCCGTCGTTTCTGAAAAAATCCTTCCGAATCCCGCACACCCAACCAAGCAGGGCCTCCGTGTAGTACAAAGGAGCTACTGAACTAATTGAATTTCTCAAAGTAAAGTGCACCAGAAAAAAATTGTAAAGTAACACTTATACACTCCCTACAGACAAGATAGCGTCAGACTGCAATTTCAATATACGAGAAAAGCTAATCTTTTTACGCGGAAGCTCAAACTCCTTTCAACCCGATAGTCCACCTATTTGAGGTCTGTCCAAAAGTAGGAGCGGCAAGGCCCACTCGATTCCTTCAAAACATCATCAATACCAGAACCAGAAAGCTCGACTTAGTGCATAGAGTTTGCCGCCAGCGTTTCCCGGTAAACATTACGGTTACATAAGCTGTATTTGCCGGGAAGGGTGAGAAGCAGTCGGGGATTTTTGTAAGCTATCGCGTTCGACTCTTGAAGGCGAAGCTTAAGCGTCTTCCAACTTTTTTTTCCCCTCTTTTTGCGGCATTGCGCACGGTCAGTAGCGGTATTCCGCGTTATATATTAAGCTGTTTACGAGGCGGCCTGCCTTCATTATTGAATTTGCCGAATCCGGGTCAAACGCAGTAACTTTGGACGTGTGACCTTGAATTTCTTGCTTGAAGGGCATCTCCCTCGAGAGGAACGGCGCACGGACTTTAAAACATTCAGCGGCTTTGAAATTACAGTCGCGCAGATAGTAATAATTTTGCATACGCGTTTGGCACCGCGTGATCTACGCGGCGCGCTAGTCGGTTTTCAATTCTTAAACCTAATGAGCAGCACTTCAGTTGTTTTACAGGGTCCCTTTCGTTAGTTTTCCTTTCGCACTACCACTTTTTGTGTGGAATTCTTGAAGCTGCTCAAAGGAAGATGAAAAAAAAAAAAACTGCCGAAATTTTGAGAATTGTTTAATAAAGCGTAAGCATTGTTTGGCTAGGCAGTGGCTTCGTTTTATCTTAGTGTTGCTTAAATCCCTTTCCTAGTTCGTACGCGTCTACCCATCGTCTTTCCAGTAGCGAAGAGTGCTTAGGTTTTAGCAGACAATTGTCACATTTTCTCGCCGTATCCGACCCCTTCATTGCAATTGTATCCAATGAGCCGAAATGCCGAGCACAAGCGCGCCTCGACGGAGCTGCAGAGCGGTCGAAAGCGAACACCAGGACGCGATTGGAGATTTTTGTTCGATACGCGTTCTGTTCGGTTGCTGCAACGTCACCAAGTGTCAGTGCGCAAAATGTCTGAGAACGGGGTGGAGAGAGCAGCCAATCGGCAAGCGGTGAACTCCCAGGCAGTTTACTTCCCTCGTTTGTCGTCTGCTTGCAGACAGTATACTACAAAACGAAATGTTTCTCGTCTTCCAATGAATGAAATCTTCATCTAAATTTTGTCTTCTCAAGCTTCAAATCGTTTTTAAATAGTAGTAAGTGTGAATACTACAATTTATAACTATTAGTTTCCCTGCGTCGTCCCTAGGTGGTGTCGCGCACGGCGAGAACAAAGAAAGAAAAAAGAAACGACGGGAGCAGTGGCGCACTTTTCAAGAGGCAGCAAGAACATTCCAGTGGGTCGCTCGCACCGATGATGGGGTCGACTTAGCCGTACAGCCAACGCACTATTTGTTTCGAGAAACGAAAGCGACGCCGGAATTCGCTTTCTGCCATTTTTTAAACCCGTTTCGCAATGCCACCCGCTCTCCTTCCTCCTCGATCAATGCCAGCGCAAACACCGAAGTTCCGAACGCAAGCGGCATTTTTCTTGAATTAAACTATAGATTAGATTCGAACGTGCTAATCAACTGCCGAACCTACCGTTTGGATCCAATCCCATCCACCAGACGCGCCATGAAAAGCCGGTCTCTTAAAGAGCGATGATTGCTCGAAACTTCCCTAATCCCACCGGGTTCGACGCCTAGCAGACGAAATGCTCGGTGGGAGGACGACTCATAGGAGCGTGTCGTCATTCTGACGTCACCAAAAACGTGGCCGCGCCCCGAATATGGCGACGTCGGCGCGGAGTAGGCCATTCTCACGCGCCGGTAACTGAACGAAGGCGCCGAACAACCATCTCCAGTCGCACCCCAGATAGATAGTTATCCTACAAAGAAAAGAAAGACGCTTGATTCTTCAACCCGTGAGGGAGCACTGCGAAGCGTCGTCAAGGGAGAGGGAGTAGGAAGTGAAAGATGATAGCGAAAGAGGGGGAGGATGTGGCCTAGCAGGCACCACTATGGTCGACAGGTGGCAGTCCTCAGTAAAGTTGCCAGCGTTGTAGCGGGCGTTTACAGTGTGTCCATTCCAGTGGAATTTATAAACTCCAGCAGCATCGCAGCACAGGGAGCTTGGTACACACCGGGAGCAGCAGGTCAGTCTCTGTGGCCGCTGGAAGACCATGGCGTCTGTAAGTGTTGATCACTATGGAGCGTTCCTGCGCACAAGATGGACAGGCACAGAGAAGGTGCTCCAGAGTCTCGCGGTCGAACACCAGGTGTCGCAGCAGCGCGCTAGGCGTCGCATGAGGGGAGGTGCATCGCCGCGATGGCAGGTGACCCTCACTGTCGCTTTCGCAAGCTTGCATTATGTTCGTGTTCCTAGTCCGCACAACCTCTCGCCGGCGTTTCGAATGCGTCTTGGTAAGGCCCAATGAAAACGCGCCAAGCCTGTCAACGCACTCGTTCGCCCGCGAGGTGTTCAGTACTCGAAGGACTCTCAGCAGCGTTCACTTGGGACTTTGGGCAACCCCAAAATCTTAAGTAGGCCCAACGAAAAGATTAAAGTTGGCCCGTCCCCAAATTTCAAATTGGCTTACCTGAAAATTTCCAAGTTGAAACCCCTCCCCCGAAGAAAAATTCAAGTTAGTCTACCTCAAGTTTAATTTGGCCTACGTTGAAATTTCAGGTTGGTGCACCCCCAAATTTGTTTCCCCACCCTAAAATTTGAAGTTGGCCCACACCAAAAATTCAGTAGGCCCACCTCCAAGTCTCAAGTTGACTCAAACGCAAATTTCAAGTTGACCCACCATCGAAGTTCATTTGGCCCACCCCCAAATTTCAGTTTACCTATCCCTACTATAGGCTGCCTCACGAACTTTCTAGGGAGCCCTACGTATGTCTATGAATATTGTTTTTATTTTATTGCTTTAAATTGTTCCTTGTAGCCTTAGAAAGCTGCAAATCATCTATATTTACACTTTCATAACGAATAAATGTCTGAGCTTTGCAAATACGACGCATTATTGTGCAGATACAAGGCCTTACACATTTCATATGATGCGGCTGGGGAGCTCGCGAAAGAAAGCTTACGCTTTAAAATTTATCAATACTGCGAGCATTCATGACTCAGCACACTCCCGTAGCGTGGCGCTACACAAAAGGACGTTGAGCAGCGATGGATTAACGATGTTTTTGTTCTGTTGTGCTGAAGTTCAGTAATAAAGAGCTGCTGGCGCAAATTTTGCAGATGCTGGCGCGTATTGGAATCGCTTGGCGCAGACAGGGCTAATTGGAGATCGCAGTGAGATGACTTCGTCCTGCAGTGGACAATAAATAAGCTGATGATGATGATAATGATTTTGCAGACCCAGACGTGTACGCAGATGACGGGAAGTACTCTGAGTACTACACCGACTTTATTGGAAGTGGAAGGTACATCTTGGAGGCATACGTGAGTGGTCACAACGTTAACGTGTCCTGCAGGACGGCATGTTCTGCAAGCTCCAATATGCCCCTCATTGCGAAGCAGAATACCATCGGTGAGTAGAATCATTCAGACGTTTTCTTGAAACACCCGTACTGAATGTAGGAACACGATCCCTACTTTTCTTTTGCAGCCTCCTGCATGAGCACGAAAATCTTTTGCTTGGCATAAAGCTAAAAAACAACCCCTGTGCCACGTAGAGAATGAGATGACGTATTGACGGGAAGAAAACCGACATGCCACGTGTAAAGCCTTGCCAGATTATGTTATGTTGCAGGCAACCGATAGTTTATTGACAAAAGTACTACTGCTTAAAATGCTGCCAGTATGGGGTCTGCTTTATTGAAGTGGTTTTCAATGGGTACACTCACCTATAGCCGGGCCACTTCAAATATTGAAAACCAACTCCGCCCGCATAATCACAAGGCCCCTGTTATCCGTGCCCAGAGCCCGAAATACCTGAGGATGTACATCGCACTCTTGCATGGTTATCTACCGCAAAGACACAAAGCTAGCGTGTAATTTGCGAAGGACCGTTACTTAAGGTAACAAAATAACCGCTAATTACTTGAACTCCACCGGTGGCAGCCCAAGAAGACGGCTATTGTCTAGGCCAGGAACGAACAGCTACATGCAATTGCACATTATGCCTGTCAGGTTTTTCACACAGCTTGTCGTGCTACAAGAACATAGAATGATTAATTATTATAGGTATGTATGGTACAACAGTTTTATTTTGTGTGTATTAAACTGTAGGAGAAATATCGCTCATTGCCTTTCAAAGCCACAGTTTTGACGAAGTCAGTATCAGGGACTTCTTTCAATCTTCAACATTTCCTGATTTCCCACCAATGTGCCTGCGGCATCTATGAGGTAATCCTAACCCAATCGTAATGCGATACTTGGCAAGTCTTTTAAATGAATTAGATGTCAACAACGCCACAATATTTTTGAAAGGCATAAAGCTTCCCCAAGAGAGTAATGCAGATCGGAAGCGATGGCATCGTAAACTTGGTGACCTATATTTAATGGGGACCCGAGGCGGGATCGGGCCTTGGACCTTCTGGCTAGGGTCGGATAAGCGTGGGCTTGCTGTTCTAACTTCCCAGGACGCCTACTTTAAGAATGCCTACCCTTACGTTTTTTTATTAAGAGGCGCCTCTGGATCTCTGAGAAAGCAGGGCAGGCAGGCAGCGGCCTTGGTGCGGCACAAGGCCCAGATTAAGGTCCCGGTGACCACCCGTGCCCACCTGCACGCCGCATCTGCTTCTACGTTCGCGGCATTGGGAGACTCGTCAACGAAGTTCCGAGGCTATTCGCATGTGATAAGTTTTTCTTTCTCTTTCTTTTCTTCTTTCTTTTCTGCGCAGTTTCAGTAAGGGATGAGTAGTGTTGTTGCTGTAGGTGAACCTAGCTTTGCTACATTTGCCCGCCTTTTCAGTGATGCATTCCGACGCTTCACAAATAGCACCAATGAGCTTATAATGGACTACCTTACAAAGGTGAATGAAGTGGCCCGTAGGTCCGAAGTAATTAGCATATAACAGATAAATACATTTTTCAGTGATCTTTACTGCCGTGATCGTCATTGTCACAGTACAACAAAAATTCAAATGTTGGCGATAGTATTACGAAAAATCATTTCGGCACGTCGGTCTTTGTATCTGTCCTTGCACGCCTCTGTTGGTGAAAGGAAGCAAGACGGATGCTTGCGTCGACCAAGATTCTACCAACTAGCCCTGAAGTAGGTGAAATTCGCAACCACCTAATCACTGAAGAAGTCACCGTGATCTAGCAACTATTTGACGCTTGTTAATTTTCGCTTTTCGAAGTTTCTGGCACGCTCGGTGTGCTACGTTTGGAGTTAAACCATTACTCGAATGCGTTTGTGGTATCCCTAATAAAAAACGAGTGATTAGGTCATTTTTTAAAAAGAATCATGCTATCGTCAGTGCTGAACTGGGTGCCAACAGGAAATCATATCCTAAACAGAATTTTCGTGGGACCTGAACGTGATCGTAAACCGATATTTCTGAACGTGCCTCCACCCGAGCTCAACCGGAACCGCAAAAAAAAAAAAAATAATAATATTTACCGGCTAGCCGCGCATCGGTTTTGGCATATGGGGTGACACGATTACTAAACACGTTAACGATTCTTCGAATCAGCTATTTCAACTGGCGCGTTAGGACAATTTGTTATGACTCACAAGCTGAGACTATCAATATGCGAGAATACATACAGACGATGGGGACTTGCCGTTCACCACGGCCAACTCTATTGGGACTTATGGTCTTGGCTTTGCAAATTGTACTCCGTGTCTGAAATTTTTCAGGGACCCTGCGTAATCGCCACTTTTGTTGAACCTAAAAATTAGGTGCTTTGTTTGCAACGAGGCGAATTCACGTTTTCATAGCTGTCATATGGAATTTCTTTATTTTGTGTTTGCGCGTGTTGTGTGTTAGGTCGCGTGCATGTGCACGGGCGAGCATATTTCTTTGGTTGGTCTTGACCCCAAGTGTTATTTAAAGAGAACACCACCACTAGAACTGTAGTGGCTGTAGCATCGCGAGTGGTCAATTCACGCGCAACGCCCAAAGTTTTAAAACGGAGAGAACAACCAAGCCCGAGATTGTGCGGCCTCGGTTCGTGTTGGCGCCATTCCAACATCCGGATTCAGGCAGAGTCAAAGTTCGCTCATATCACGAAACACATTAACTAATCATTGACTGAAAACTGGATGCTATTTGAATTAAGCCTAAGAAAGCAATAAGATTGCTTCTGATTCGACATGAAATGTGGTAGCACATGAGCATTACCCATATGTGTCACCATTTATCTTTTATATAAGTTCCCCTCCAAATTTCCTGCCTCGAGCTTCAGCATTTTACATTTTACCGGTTCTTTGAAAAACAATATTCATAACAATTAGTCAGTGGTGTGGAAGCGACAGGAAATAATAAATCGCTCTTGAATGGCATGTTCCTTGAACACCTCTCATGTCCGTGAACGAGAAGTGACTGAGGCATCCAGTAGAATGTCTTTTCACCGACTCGTTTCCTCAGTGGTGTTAAAATCTCCTTATATGCAACTGTTAACTCTTCCCATAAAATCACCTACTGTATATAACACGCAGCACAATGATAGCCTTCACAAGGAGCTTTCTTGACAGCAAGGACAAAGCCGTGTTTTGTTTGTTATGTCTGAAACCCTCACAACAATATTTTTATTTGCAGAATCACCTATAGGGCCCTGCAATGTGTCCGATGAGTATCCCAAAGAGTGTTGCGAACTGTCCAATGAGTATCCCAAAGAGTGCTTCCCTTCATACAACGGAACCTTCGAGTACGAACCCCAGCGGCAAGGAGAAGAGAACATCAACGGCACTTGGTATATTGTTGTCGATGGAGGATCATTCTATGTCGACCACAATATCACCAAAAGCATGTATCCGCCATTGAAACCTTGGAAATTTCGAGTCTGTTGTGCGACACCAGGAAACAATGGAACTCTTCTCGTTGAGATGAGCTGGAATTGGGCGGGTGCACACCTGAACTCTGGAAAAGGTTGGTATTAGATTAGCTGTGAAAGCGCAGCGAGTACTTTACCACTCAAGGACGCCGAAGAACGAAGTGAGAGTGTGACGCATGGTTCTAGAATTATTCCCCGGAGAACTGGTCACCTGGAACGAATTCGGCGCGCGTTGAGTAGAAGTGCAATACTCTGACTGTTAAATCAAACGTGTAATCCAGGCAAATTGAAATCAAGCCTATCCGTGACTTTTCGTCACGCCACCTTTGTTGCGGGGCAGAATTAAAAATGTATCTACGAATCGAAAGTAGCTGTGATATCTAAGCCGGAATGTAGGTACTTTGTGTGGTGATAGAGATACAAAATAACGAGAAAAATTTGATAATGAAATAAGGGCACGAAATATCAGTTATTTAAAAGTATTCTATCTCTAAGACGAGGACAGGCGCAGTGTAGTATCGAGTACATGCTGACGTCTTTTGTTACCAAATCGAGATATACCTCGCATGAGAAATAATTCGCTCATATTTTGCTCTAGCATTTGTTTCCTTTCATGTGTTCTCTCTAACAGCGTCATCAATCGATATCCGGGTGAGTAAAACGTCCGCAAGTCTCAAGGAAAACTTCGAGTCACAAGAAAAGATTGATTCAACCCATTTGGTTAAGGGTACCTTAGAACCTGGTGAAGCTCGCACGCTTAACGAAGTTACCATATCGCTTTCTCGTGACTGGGCAGAAGTTACAGAAAAATATACAAGATGGCAAGTTAAGTTTGCTGCTAGAACGACAAACTCGCTTAACGTGACTTCCGAGTTGTCAGATGTAGCAGACTTGGACTACTTCGACGAGGAAAAGTACACATCAGAGCCCCTAGCCAGTGTGCCCACAAGACAAACAGCAGCAGAAGAAGGTACCACAACATCGACAGGCGGAAATACAGCCGAAAATGATGATTTGGCGTTTACATTCACGATTGAAGAATCTGACGACGACGAAAAGTACACGTCAAAGGCGCCAAGAAAGGAGCCCCCGAGCTACGCGGAAGCTGGCAAAGGCAATGAATCTACAGGCGGGCACCGCGCCGAAGACAGCAATGATGGCACATCCACATCGGCAATGCCTTTGGTTCTGGCTCTTATTGTGGCTGCGGTGGTGATCATTTCTGCCGGACTATGGGCGCTTAAAATGATCAAGGATGAACTCGAAGACGTGGTGCAACAAGAGGCTGCTATTGAATTGACCACCACAACAAGTGTGTCAGTGCAGTAGAGTTGAAAACTTTGGAAGTTAATAAACTTCACTCAAGACGAGACACCAGGTAGTGTTTTCAGACTCGCATGTTCTTATTGAGCCTACTGTTTCACCGAAGATATTCAATTCCTAATATTACGACTGTGCACGTGACATTCTTCAAAAGCTCGCTGCTTCTCGTGCACCTGAGAATCAGCGACAAATATTTATTTCAGCAACTCCATAATATACTTATTCAAACAGTAGCAAATGTTACAACTGCTGGATTGCGAATGTTGCTTGAAAATTATGCGTTTGGCAGCATCCATTATGCAAGTTTGATAATATGCATCCCTTAATTCCGCCACGACTTGCAGTGAGGTCGAGTTAATGTCTGCTGAAACTACAGCGCGATCGAAGGACAGTGTAAGAGCATGAAAAATCAATGCGCCTGCTGCGACAATCTAGAAAGGTGAAGAAAAGGGGGTCAACCGAGGGACCCGATTTTTTCTATTAGTCATAAGAAGCCAACAAACAAAGCATCGCTAGCGAAATGCGAAGGTTGTGGGATCGTTCCTCATCTGCGGCAAGTTGTTTTTCATCCACTTTCATTTCTATTATTTCATCCTTTTTTATTCATTTATTAGGCACAAGAAATTTCCCCTATGTTGTGTTTGGTGGGAGTGTTTGTTTGCTTGTTATGATAAATCTAGAAAGGTGGCATTGCTTAAGCAAGGAGGGTGTTCAATTTTGTATATAGAACAGTCGTCGTAAAATGTCAATCAAAAATTTTTAACATCTTTTACCAACAAAGACTTGCAGTGAACGAGTTGCCAATTGAATCATTGAATCGATTAAGAATGGGCAGCGGTTGCAGGATGTATGGTGGTTGCAAGGGGAATGTGGAAAGGTAGTTGCAGGATTACAACAAAGGTGAGAATAACAGGCTTTAGGTATTTCTTTTATATGCATTGTTAAGGTGGCGCTTTAGGGGCAGGATTCCTTGCAAGGTTCCTCACTGATGCAGATGAAAACGCATAACGTCTATTAAGAAGTAACAAGTCCGGTTGCGTCGACTAACTTCAGGCGTATAATTACGGCGCCACATTTTGCCCGAACGGTTGAAGTTGCACAGTAATCGTGGAGGTTCTTGATTACCCTGACCATATCTTCTGCGTCAGGAATAAGCCAGGAATTGTGCTCCTCAGAAACGTCACACCTGAACGTAAAACGAGCTCGCAACTCCACCAGACAAGAAAAGAATTGATAGCGATAGCAACATCATCCGGGAAATAAGTTTCGTAGTTTTATCTGTCGCGTAAACTGCAGTAAACCTTCGATTACTACTGATAATAGAAATCGTTATGTCACGTGCTCACATATAAACGTGAAAGAAAATATCACTCTGGTGAGGAGAAGACTCGTTCTGACCACGTTGGCGCAATAAAGAGTGGGGGCAGAGGAGTGCGAATGCCTTGTGCTGCCCGTTGCTGAAACAATTTCCAAACTCGGGATTACACAATTTCCAGGCGCTAGATGCGCAGCGACACGGAGCACACGGAACGATCCGCCATCTTGGTTCTCCCAAAATTTTTCGCCTGTCGTGGACTGAGTGAGTGAATAAACTTTATTGCAGGTCCGGCGAGGACGCGAACTCGTCGCGCACCTGGCTAGTCCCACGTCGGGACCGCAGGTCTAGCCGGACGGCCAGGATTTGCTTTTCTAGAGCGGGGCTGCACATAGTAAGATCAAGGGTAGGGAAGTTTCCATAGAAGCCCCTATGTTCAGAACATGGCGGTTCGGCAGCGTTTCATGTTACTTAGCGCCATCTTCCTGACAAGCAGATGGCGCTCCTCACTTCCGAAAGAACAAATTACTGTGGTGCCTATTCCGATAAAAAAAGGAGGGACGCTATTTTTGTTGACAAAGGAGTGAGATTAATTTTTTTAGGCTTGCCACATTGACAGCACCTTATCACGTCCCGGTTTATTTTAGTTGGCATTATAATCGTTTCTGTCTGATTACCGTAATTTATACTTTTTTACTGACCCCGCTGACCCATGATTCATCACATCTATGTAGCTCAGAGCCACTATAATTCAGACAAACGTTGACTAAGGGAGGAGGGGGGCGAAGAGTAGCGGACAACCTCTACGAGCATGATTTTCGGGAGCTTACAAGAGCACCAGTGCATGGCACTTGAATGCGGCTGAACGCCTCTTTTTTCTAGAAAGTGCTGGAAAATGGGAATGCACTATTTTTACTGACAGAGTGAAAGAGAGTTGTCTTTTTCGTTCGTCGTAGCACATGAAAAGGTATTAGGAATATTCATTTCTATGAATAAAAAAATGTTATTTGCTTGAGTTTACTTCGGGTTCTTGTTTCACCAGCGATGGTTGTTTCCTTCTTCGCTAACCTTGCCTCAATCGGAGCTGAAACAACAGCCCTTGACGCGAAAGCATAACTGGGCAGCTAGCGCAATTGGCGAATGTCTATTCGAAGGCGTGAGGAAGGCGCCATGTAAGAAAGAGCGCGCTGAGCCAGTGGCAAAGCAGCAAAAGCTAGAGGAAAATCCAGGCGGCGTTGAGCGAAGTGGGGGAAGGAACAACGTGGCGAAGCGGAGAAACCCAGAGGAAAGCCCAGGTGACGTTGAGTGAAGTGGGGGAAGGAACAGCGAGGCGAAGCGGAGAAACCTAGAGAAAAGTCTAGGTGGCGTTGAGCGAAGTGGGGGAAGAAACAACGAGGCGAAGCGAAGAAACCTAGAGGAAAGTCTAGGTGCCGTTGAGCGAAGTGAGAGAAAGAACAACGAGGTGAAGCGGAGAAACCTAGAGGAAATGTCCAGGTGACGTTGAGCGAACTGGGAGAACGAACAATGAGGCGAAGCGCAGAAACCTAGAGGAAAGCCCAGGTGACGTTGAGCGTAGGGGGGGAAGGAACAACGAGGCGAAGCGGAGAAACCAAGAGGAAAGTCTAGGTGGCGTTGAGCGAAGTGGGGGAAGGAACAACGAGGCAAAGCGGAGAAACCTAGAGGAAAGTTTAGGTGACGTTGAGCCAAGTGGGGGAACGAACAACGACGCGAAGCGGTGAAACCTAGATGAAAGACTAGGTGACGTTGAGCGAAGTGGGGGAAGGAACAACGAGGCGAAGCGGAGATACCTAAAGGAAAGTCTAGGCGGCGTTGAGCGAAGGGGGGGAGGGAACAACGAGGCGAAGCGGAGAAACCTAGAGGAAAGTTTAGGTGACGTTGAGCGAAGTTGGAGAAGGAACAACGAGGCGAAGCGGCGAAACCTAGAGGAAAGTCTAGGTGACGCTGTGGAAAGTTGGGGAAGGACCAACGAGGCGAAGCGGAGAAACCTAGAAGAAAGTCTAGGTAACGTTGAGCGAAGGGCGGCAGGAACAACGAGGCGAAGCGGACGAAGAGTCGCGAAGGATGAAGGTAGGCGGAGGCGCGCTGGTGTGGTTGACATCCTCTTGCAGTTGCTAGAGGTTTTGTTCGCGATATGAACATGCTGGTTCGTCTCGTGATAACGTCGCTCTCGCGCGCTTTGCGCTGTGCGTGCGTGTGAAAGCGTGCGACGGTGAGCCGAAGATGGCGGTTCAATCTCGCGTGCACAAGGAAGGAAACGCGCAGTCTTCCCACTGGGGGTGGTAGTGGGGGCGCTTTACTCCTGCGGCTGCTGCGTGTGGCGCGTCCGCGCGATTCCTGCCGTGAATATCTTCTGCGATGCACACAGTGTAGGTGTCAAGGCGCGCCGATTGCTGATAGCTTCGTGCGCGCTGCAGCACCCATAGACTTCCGCGTCCTAGGTCCTAGGCTCACTAAGTGAAACGTGTCTGCAATTTTTTTTTGCATTGCTTACAGTGAGTAATCGACCGCTTTTCACCGGAATATTCGCGCCCTGTCAGAATCTTTGTGCACTAGAACACTGCGAAGTGTGGCGTGCGAGGGCAGAGAGCGCACTCTTTTCGCGTTGATGCCGCGAGGTGGCGCTTTTCACAGCAGGCGTACTCGGAACGCCTAGTCTGGATCTGCGCGAAGTATGGCTCCGAAATATCGATTAGTTCTTCCGAGTTCATTCCACTATACAGTCATTCACTTCGTACTTCGTAAATAAGGCGCGTTGCAAGATTTTGCGTAACGTGGTGCCCGTGCTTGGTACGCGGAAGAAGATACACAAGCAAGGGGTGGATATGCGGACTGTAAGGCGTTCATTAGAAAACTCTTATGAAAAGGCTAATATCAGGGCATCTATAATTGAAAATTTTATAAATTATACTAGAAAAATGAGAAAAAAAGACGATGTCGTACGCATACATAAGTAAAACCTGGGTCAAAGTTTAAGCGACGTATATGGGCAGCCGCAGAATCACGAGAAAAAATATTTGTGATCTGCACAATTGTCGCACCTGTATATTATAGAATACTTATTATGGCTGGAATAATGAAAAGCTGTTTTCTCTGGTGTTTCAGTTTTTTATGAAAGGTTTATAAGATTTTCGTACGATGTCTTTTAGGCTGGCCGCTTAAGCAGGCCCATGAGATAATTTTTCCTGCCCCGAGCCAATTTTTATAGCCGCGCAGTAGGGGAGTGCTTACTGCCGTACTTTCTCAAATCGACCTGCTGTGACTCGGCAAGTTTCGTCATTCTGTGATTATCTGTACATATAACGTGCATCGGAAGAACAAATCAATACCAAAAGGAATGTGAACATACACTGAAGGCATCGCCGACCAGATAAGTCCCATTCTTCGCTAGATTCATGACCATTCCCACTGTGTGGCAAGGTTCCAGTTGGTTTAGCGTCACGGTCATCATCAGCTGCAGCATAATAATCATCATTATTGTCATCGTCATCATTAGCGTTCTCGACGACGACATGCGTGTGTACCACGCATCTGTACCACGCAGCTTTCAAATTTTTTCAATACTGCTTCGCGAATCTTGACGATTCTTTACACGAATTTAAAGAGATTCGTCTAAACCTTTTCTTAAGTCACCCGTTTCATGGCCAATTCCGACAGTAGGTATGAACCACACTTAGTAGTTATGAAGCGCAATCAAAGAAACAAACTCATCCGATTCTTCGTCATTCCCCTATAGTGGGCATGAACCACGCTTGCAGGCAAAGCAACCACCCAACAAACTGCTCCTGAGGCTGCTTTTTCGTCTCGTACTCTTCTACGGTAAGTTTTAGCTAAAATTCATGAAGTGTATGCTTTTGATATGTAGTTTTGTTTCAGCGCTTCTTTAAGTCTGCACTTCTCATACAATCACTGTGCATTTTTTGAGCAAGGTAGGCGAGCATGAGGCCGCATTTTTCATCCAGAAATGAAGGCTTTTTCCATAGGTTTCTCGCGATGCCATTCCTTAGTGACCTGTGGAGAATGCTTTTAGTACATTGGCGCCAAGCGCGTTTTTGTCCCTCTGGCGCCGCATAACGCAATTATTGCGGCAATGAAGGCCACGAAAGTGATAGAGGCGGAGCCCTTGTAAGGCACTGGCCTATCCATCCCGAAGATCACTGAGCGACGTCATTTAAGCCGGAATGGCATTTAAGCCGGAATGGTACCGGCTCACGCCAGTTCTCAGCGCAGTCACGAGGGCTCTGTTTTTGGTGCCAATGTGGATAGATGCTTATTTCCCTTATACTTCGCGCGAAAGGCCTAGTTCCTAGGGTTGACACAAGCCTGAGTCCTGGAGGTATAAGATGTACGTTTTCACCTGCAGACCCATTTCTGACGTGTATGCCAACATTTATGGCGCTTTCTCACCACATTGAAAAATGGTGTGAGCTGCCTTGCGCAAGATTATAGATGTTTTCTCTAAAACACTATGCGCTCGAACAGCAGCTTTTATTAAGGCGAAAGCTTCAGAAGGCTCATGTGTCGCATATTCTGTTGGCCTGCGTTTAGGCACCAAAATTCAAGCCAGCCAACTTGGCTACATGGGTGAACAGGCCATATCTCAGTTGGATTCCATTTGATATCGTGAAGGTCAGTAATCCAACCCGGGACCCTTGGTGTTAATGAAGGCGAAGTTATTACGATAAGCCCATGTAATTAAGATAAAGCCAGTTAAGGGACTCGAACCCACGACCTGTGGGGTTATTTACAGTGAAGTTAATTACCGCACAGTTAATTATGGTACAGTTAAGGCATTTGAAGCCATGACCTTGGATGGGAGAGAACAAGGAATAGGAAATAACGCATTCGAATGAAAATGTCAAGCAATTTATTGAATGTCTCGTGAGCGTAGGCTTTCGCCTTGAGACTCTTTAGCACATGCAAAGGTGACGGTCGACCTGTTTACTTTGCTTCTCCTACCGTACTTATTTTTTTAGATTGCGTGTCTTCCTCTATCGATGAAATATCGACCACTGCCAGCTTTCCCGCATTTCATACATATCCGATAAACAATAGCCATCAGCATTTAAGACGTCTATGAATCAGGATGCCTCTTAACGATTAACAAGGCTTTCAAGAAATTAACACGAGGTAGAGGGCTCCTTTCAAAATATTAAGTTGCCTTCCAAGGAAGTCAACTCTGAAACGTTCGTCAATGGCTCTCTAAATCTGAAAAAAAAAATACTTGGGAGAGGTTTGTTTTAATAACCTACGTACAGGCACTCACAGAAGTTCTTGAAAGTCCTTTTTCCTTTCCCTACCGATCAGGGTGTCATACACATGAGGATTGAACAGTTGCGTTCTGAGAAAATGGAGAGAGAAAATGCCTGCACATACATGGAGGGGTACGGGCGTAAAAACAAAAAAGGCCAAGCGGGGAAAACATTGGCATTGATACCTCGGGTGTCTATAGGTCGCGAGTGCGGGATGTGAATTTCAACGCGCTAACAGGGAGTGATGATGCCAATAAAACGGCTTTAGTCTTCACAAGGATAACTTAACGCATCTTAAAAGAGGACAGCAAATCAGCTCAGAAGGAGCGGCACCCGTGTCATATTGAGAGAAACTGAGGTTGTTTGTGTGATTACGTGGGTGTTCGCAATTTGCTGCGTTAGATTTAGTGAACATGTAATTCCGTGAATCTGAGTGAGCACGCAAATATGCATGAGCTTGCCTGGCTCTGATCCTAGCAGGTTGGCTAGGTATGTATGTATTCTTGTGAGGCCGAAGCTCAGGTGAGCTGAGCCAGGCCTTGATGAGTACGAGTTCGCATGAAACCGGCCGGCTGATAACTGATTAGTCACGAGGTTGAGTGAGCTCGTCTGAGGATGGTTTCAGTGAGTGAGCCTTAGTGATCCTTCGGGTAAGAGTATAGCCTGTGTACACATCTTGATGATTTCCGCTTATTCTTCTGACCTATGCTTTTCGTACGCACAGTTTCGCTTGCTTACACTCTCTGGTCCTCACTCTCAGTATTTCCGCTTTCGTTCGCTTTTACATGCGCGATGGTTTCCTCACCTCAAACTGCACATACTGATTACCTATTCATGCTTACAAGCATTCAAGGGGAGCAATCAGGTCCCCCCCCCCCTCCCCCCCCCACACGTTTCCACTGACTTCCACCTATTCACTGTCACACATTCACCTGCGATTGTGTAGACATTTCCTATCCTCGAAAATTACTTTTCACAGTTTGTTACATAACTGTGCCGCTCACAGCTGCGGGCATTATTTAACCATGTAATGCCCAGACAGACTTCCACGTCAAAGAAAATCGGAACTTGCTCATTTTCATTTCTTGCAACGAAGTGTAAGTTCCTACACAAAAAAGGGTATGTGAGCAAAATTCAATTAGTATACAAATTATTTCATTTGTTTTACAATCGAGACCATAAAACTCGCTGCAGCATATCTAAAACATTATAATATATGTAATGCGCACATTTCTTTCTGGTTCAACCAGATTTTGTTATAAAACTCCGCATTGCACAAGAAATGCGTGGCGCATTGCGGGTCAACTGTCGTAACCAATTCAATCAGAAGTGCTCATACAGGATTTTGGGACCGGAGAGCGTAAACGGAATAATACAAAATTACGAGTACAGTTTCATCTGATTTATATAGTGGGCGAGGTTAATCCCTAGCACGACGTGAAACGAGAGTGTTCATTAATCTTTCGTGCCGGCACAGATGTAAAGAGACCCTTGCTATAGGAGGAAGTCAGATGTAACCAAGAAAACGACCGTTATTGCTGGATTTCAAGACACATATTCAACTATTATGGCGGAGCCATCCTCTATTTCATTGTCCATCCTGGCACGGAGATTACATGAAGTCCTACCTGATACATTTGATGAACTCGCATATGGCTACAAACTCGGGTTCAGTTTGACTCGTCTCACTCGTGTCCAGGCGCTGAACTCGTTTAGGTTCACTGACTTGAGGGTTGAGGGTCACGCACCCCCGAGGCGGATAAGATTATTGGAAGAAAGACAGCAGACCTGGGCTACATTGAAAAATGATAAAAGCATTTCCCGCGTCGTTCCGAGCTGTTGTACTAAGAACAAGAACAAGAAGAAGCACGCTGTCTGCTTGAGACTCGCCCGTCTGTACACTTGCTCGCATCTAACACTGTCGACGTTTAACGTTTGTTAAAGGAATGTTTTTACAAAAGGTGTAATTAAACAGCAATTATTCGTTCTGTAATCATCTGCGAAGCTCCTAATGAAGGCAAGAATGTTAAAGTTTCGCCACACATTACGCTTGACGTGTCTCTCGTCTCCACCAATCGTGAACTCGGTGTCATATACAGTCGAATTTCTCTACAAGAAAATGAACTGTACAACGAATTAGGAATCCTGTGAGCGTTCTATTTTGAGTGGTGCAGTGCGCAACGTTTAGAACGAAGTGACGCGAATAACGAATGATTTCGGAGTTCCTGAACTCTTCTTTTTAAAGGCGTTCGACTGCACAGTGGTTTCACAACTGCGGATCAAACGGCAGCTTGTGCCGTTGCGATACTGTGTAAATGCGAAATTTTATAGAACTGCCGTAATTATTCACCCAAATTTAGCATTTACCGTACGACACCCATAATATCCTTCGAACTTCGATGAACTATGAGAACCTGATCCGTTCCGTTCAATAAAGTAAATGAGTTCTGGAGTTTTATGCTCGAAATAAATGATTTGAACATAAGGTACGTTGTAGCGGGGACTACGGAATAATTCGAACCTACTGGATGTCGTTGACATCTAAAAAATTTTGAAGTATACCAGCGCCTTTGCATTTCGCCCCAATCGAAAAGCGGCCACCGAGTTTGGGGTCGAACCCACGATGGCACACTTTTCGCTGTGCCAGCTCACTAAGCGGGACAAATAAAGTCTTCATTCATGTGGCTTGTAAAAAATGAGACGGGGATAAAATATTCATTAGTGAGCAATTACACAAGCCACGCTACAAAAACGAAACGACCCCGCTGAACGTTAATATAAACGAACCAGCCTTTTCGGTGTCAGAGCACGTACAATCAGGACCATTTGTTTGCCACACACGTGGCTGGGCGCACGGTTTCTATTCCTGGCACAGGATGTCACTACGAATTGCGCAAACCAACTCTTTATAATCATCCTATATATGGCTTTTTGTAGGCATGACATGTAAGATTTACTGCTTCTCATCATTACTATTACAGAGAAGTCATGGCCATGTCCAAGGGTGCACCTGCAGCAATGTTATTGTACTTCGCGACTGTCGTCTCTAGAACCATAGACAAAAGTGACGGCGGTTACACGGACATCTTAGTATCCATCCACCCGGATGTCACACCCAACAAAGACATCGTCCGCAACCTAAAGGTATGTGCGACAACTGGAACTTTCTTCAAAAGTTATTCAATAAGCAAACACGAATATAGCGAGGTGACAAAAAAATTCGGCAGCAGGGGAGACGAGACTGCGACCAAAGTTCGCATTGATTGTGAAAGTGGCGAAGTTCCGAAAGAAGCATCAAAAGCAAGGACATCTTCGGGACTCTGCAAAAGGCGCGCGCTACAGAAAGCAAGCATTCGATGACTCAAACTAAAAGCGGTACAACGACGCTTGGCGGAAGTGGGCAATGAGGATTGCGACGAGCAATCCGGCACGGAAACGCGAGGCGAAGTGGAAACGGGTGTAGAGTTTTCGTATGCAGGTGCCAACAAGTATTTCGGCAAATGCTGCTTGGAAAAGAAGTTTGGGTCGATATGATAGACTTTAGATATTTCATTTGAATAATTTACTTCACGGGCCGTTCAGGGGTTATAGAAAAGTGTGGATGATAACAAGAAAAAAGGAACATACAGCAAGAACAATAACAGTAAGTTGTTTAGTACAGCATATCATATTTACCGCAAATAAAGACGGGGAAAGAGAGAGAGAACACAAAAACAACACGTACCGCCCGTGCTGTTTTTGTGTTCTCTTCCGCTGTCCCCGTCTTTACTTGCGGTCAATATGACATGCAGTGAACAGCAACCAGGCCATATTGAAGTACTTCTGTTTAGTACAGGTTATGACAAAGCGCAACCATGAACATTGTTGAATGTTGTATACAAAAGACGGAGGCGGGAAAGGGACTTCAATCCCTGTTTAGTACTGGGAACAAACTATTCAGAATACAGGATAGTTTCTGATACTGGAACATCAGCTTTGTGTCTTCCGTCAATGAGCGGTGACACGCTGTTGAGTTATTTGGAATGATTGTTTCAGATTCTTCATTGGTGTAGTATATAATGTCAAGTGCACGTGGGCGAGAAATTCGACAACGCAGAGACAAGTCAAGAAGGTTGCGCGATTTTTTTTCATTTGTGAAAAGTTTGCAGTGCGATAGTAATTCTGGTTTTGGACGCAAGGGAGTTAGCGTGCGGGTCCCACACACTTGACGCGTACTCTTTAGGGCACACCAAAACCTCGTAATGTAGCAGCTTTTGTGACAAAGCAGCCAGATGAAATTTAAGACGAAGAAATATCCACCTGTCCTTTCAGCATAATTTGTAACGCGATCAATATACGTCTGCCAGGAGAGTGTATCGGTAATATGCACAACGAAATGCTTGTACGTGCTAACAAGATCCAAAAGGCTGTCATCAAGAGAATAGATATACGGTTCAGGTGGTTTAATCATGCAGGTAATTCGAATGGCTCTGTTAATGTGTTGTTTCAAGAATAAAGTATTGCACGAGCTGGAAATTTTGGCAATGTCAGACTGAATGGTAGGGTAGACGCATCGGTGTTGTCAGAAATTACTCTGTATATAAAGCAATCGCCCGCAAAAGGACCTCATAAAAGAATTAACTGAGTTTGTGAAGTCGTTTATAGATAAGGAACGTCTATGACCAATACTGATAATTTATTACTGAACCGAACCAGACTCTAGTGTTCCACGCTTATATGTAGTTCGGAACGTTTACCTGTCTTTCAGGTCTTGTGGGTACTTACTGCTACCTCTCAACGTGCAGGTCGTGCTTAAGTCAGCTTCACGGTTCTTACACACGGCGACAAGTGGAACAGTATACTTCAAGAAGTTTATCATTGAATTCCCGAAGTCTTGGCCGAAAAGGAAAGATGCACTTATTCTTGGGACATCATACTACCCAAAAAGCGATGTGAGAATAAGGAATTCCTTGCTTTGCGGAGACGATGGACCCTACACAGTGACATCAAGGGGCTGTGGGGAAAAAGGAGATTTCATTCATCTTCCAGCTGAGTACCTTTTGAACTTGAGTCCTCCGACAATGGAAAAGAAGGAAAGCTCTGGTAAGCAATTTTTCTGTTGCGGTTACATGGACTTTATGCGAAAAACTTGGGGCAGATTCGATCTCGAGAGGAGTGCGATTAGCATTGAAGCCATGCTGTGATGCACCGTATCGATTTGCCGAAACTATTCTATATCAGCTGTGCATGGCGACAGGTTCCGCTCACCCGCTACCCCTGGGCTCGCTACTCCGTCTAGCAGTGTCACCTTCAAGTTCATGCATGACGGGCGCCTGGGTATAATAGTCAAACAATCTTGTCTGTACATATGTAACGCGGGTTCCATTTTGCCCTGCAGCATAGAATTTTACATCGAATGGTTTGTTAATGTTATTCAAGAGAGGCACATACCCACTGTAACATAACCGGTTACACGACGTAGTCCAAGGGTTGATTTCCAAATGGCCCCCTCAGCGGAGTAGCTCGATGCTCGACCCTTCTAACCGAGAACTATCTGTCGAACCCTTGTTGGCGTAAAATAGGTGCGGATGGGCGGGCGGGCGGACAGACGGACAGACAGACGCAAATTGTGTAGGGTTGCTAAAGAATGGTACTAGTTTTTACAGCAAATATAAAAGAAGTGATGTCCTTCCACTCTTTATTTTATCGTCTTTATTTTGCCTCATTCTTAGCACAGTCACCACAGCTTTGTGATTGCTGTGATACACTGCGATCGGTTGTACTGCGATGCTAAGCACGTTTTTGCCAAGGTTAAATCTACGCACGACCGGTGACGCGTGGTCGGCACATTGAAGTCCGTGCAGCTCTCGATTCGAAACCGTTCCAACAGGAAGGATACAAAGTACTCGCCATCGTCGCAGGTACGGCTCGAAAGGGCTCTTGCCCAAGTGCAAGGACTCCTTCCGCGCCCTTCCGCGAGGAACAAGCGAAAGAGATAACAAGTCGCAGTTATTCCCCTTGCCCTCCGCCTTGTTCTCCCTTTCTGCTGGCCTATCCGAAGAAAGAATATATTCAGGGCGATCGCCGCGACTGATAACATCACGCTGAATCAGTTGGACTGATCGCTCTGCATTCTTGAGAACATCTCGGGACAAATTGTTTTGTCATATCCTCGCCATAGATAGCTTCGCGTAAAGGTGAAAAAATCTTAATTTTGGTGACGGTGAAACGATACTAGTGTACAGATTTGCAAGAGTGTATAACTTGTAAAAATTTAGCGCAGGATGATACAAAGTGCACAACCGTGAAATATACTATTAGTAATTATATTCTCAAAACGTACAGCTCACCTGCCGGATTGGCCCCAAATACATGCCACGTGAGACACCCATATCCGTCGTTCTAATTACCACTAATACGCGCTATCGACACTACAGCGTTCCGAACAGACCGCATTGTGCCCGCCAGTATGGCTATGTTGCTCATCAGCTGCCCCTGACCGCAATTCATATGGGAAGGGGCTAGCATTGAGGGAACGCGCTTGGGCAGTCGAAGCTTACAGAACAGTGCCGAGGGGCGTGGTCACTCGGCAAGTTAAGCTCCCACGTAAAGGGACGACTCGTTAAGAATAAGCAAAAGTGAGCGCGTAAATGTAAAGAGAGAGGTGGGTGCGTCATTTTTAAAAGCCGAGCCAATCACACTGGAATATTCCTGGCCACAGGTACAGCTGACCGCATATCTTCAACAGGAATTAGAGAACACCAATACTTCGGGGTGTCTTAAGTTTTGCTTGCTTTTCTTATAATCCGTTCTTTGTGCGTAGGAGTGTGCGAGAAAAAAGAAAGTGTGCGTTACTGCGTGTGTTGATTGCATTACTTTGTCTTTTATTGCAGCGTACACTTTTGTGCATGAATGGGCTCACCTGCGTTATGGCGTGTTTGACGAGTACGGCACACGTGGAGACAACGAATTTCCGGAAACGTACTGCGCGGGTGATAAGGTGAGTAGCAGGGCTTCAACTTGTGGCGGAGTGCGCTAGGCATTTTCCGCGCGCAACTCAACCACCGAAATCGTTAATAGTGAAACTGAAGTGATTCACTCTACTACGTTCTGGCTGGTTTTAATTTGGAATTTTAAAAACATTCGCACTGAAACTTCATGTGCCCGCAGTGCAAGCATTCCGATTACCCTTCTGACACGAAGGTAATAGTAGAACAAGGTTCCAGGTTGTCGTTACCTTCGCGCGCGTGCAGCGTAAGATTATAGTCGGTTATCTAGGCATTCAATCTTTCCTTTTATTTACCTATGCATAATTTTGATGAAGAGTCTATAAAGCACAAGAAAAGTGGAAAGGAAACACGTTGTTTTCTAAAACTTGTTACGGGTGTTAACGTAATCTGTTTCCCATGGCCTTCCGAACAGTTGAATCCACGACGCCGATGACAATATAATTAGGGCAGTTGAATAAGGCATAATTTTATCACCTTTCTGCCTCAATGATATATCTATTTTCATTTTTTTAGTTACTACGCAAGTTATCCTTGACGTATGCAAGTGACTGAAGTTAGTTACAGTTACACAGAAAGAAAGGTAGCGTCATAAAAGATTTGTTTCAGAATTAAGGTAATCGCATCCGTGGCGTTAAATAGCAGAGATGGCGAAAGGTGCAGAGGAGGAAACGTAGGCCTCTCCAACTGCATTCTGAATTTACAAGAATTCCGACGACGCCATGCAGCAGGACATAAGACAAGCATGGCTAAAACATCGTTGGGGTGGAAAGGGAAACAGTCATTAAAAAGGAAAGCGATAGCAACAGACCCGGTGAATTTCATGCACTGGATGGAAACAAAAAAAAAACATGAAAATTTACAGAAACGGCAAGAAAGAAATCAGACGGGAGAACTTCTATGAAAAGGCAAAGGGGAGCGCCTTGGTACTTGAAGCTCTGTAGCCTACTGCCTGTGGACAAAAACCTACCGGAGCAAATATGCGCCACTGAATGAGGGATGTGTGTGCTGGAAAGACAAATAAGCCCGGAAACGGCTTTGCACATCGTAAAGGAATGCCAAAATAATATGACCCGGCGAGATCCGTAAGGAGTGTCTAGCTTCCAGAAACGTTGCGACTCGATGAAGACTAAAGGATTAACTCGCCAGCATTGGAGGTAAGTAATAGATGACTAGAGTATTAGTGCAGAAAAAGCAGGAAAGATTTTGATAAAACCCGACTCATTGCAAGTGTAGGTAATGGTACTGTATAGTTACAGACGGTCCAAATACGAAAGTAAACTTCCCGATCAGATCGGCAAAAGACTGAACAACGATAGTAGTAATAAAGCCTGTTTAAGTCAAGAAGGCTAGAGTATTATTTGTCCCTACTCGGTTTGAAAAGGGATGGCAATAAAGATTGCCATTAACATGTCATGTTTACGTCTGCGCTTACGCCAGCCGTCTGCCCAGTCGGCCAGGTATACCGGAATACCGGGCAAGCTAAAAATCTTTCATCGGTGCGCTGCATCTTGGCACGCGGCCTAGGTCTGCTATGTGATCAGCGAGTCCACTAGAAATGATGGCGTAGGTGCGAAACTAAGGAACGATGCAAAAGAAGCGAGTGCTTTAAGACGCTGTAACAAAAGCACAACCAGCGCATGTCTCAACATGGCCTTAGCGCAAGCTATTTGGCCACTTGGTGCATGATGATCTTCAACTCCTCCCAAGACATGTGCGAATGTCTTGGGAGGAGTTGAAGATGCACATGCGTCGGAGGTTATGTGCGGCAGTGTAAGTTTCAATAAAGTACAGTTGAAAGTCCAGCGTCCGTCCGTGTCTAACGCCTTTTCCTTGTGTGCTTGTCTTTGTGTTTTGCTGGTACCCCTTTTTTTTTCAAGTTCATCAACATGGCCTCTAGCGCACAAATCAGCAGGCCAAATCCTCGGCAGCCTTCTAAACTGCCTGAATCGATGTGCAGCCGAATATTAATAATTATTTATTAGAGGACGTACCGCGAACGCACAGTCCGCATTTAAATTCTATCAATCCCAAGCCATGTTTTCCGCTCTCGGGACACGTTCAGTGCCCGTGTTGCTTTGCCGTGCCTCACGTCAGAAGCAGCGCAACCACCAAAAACTCGATGTTTGTGGTGAAAAAGTTGTATGGAGCGACATTCTCCCACCTTCTTCTTGCGCCACCTACCGACTGTTATCGCCTTGTTATTCATCAGGAAGGGAAGGTCCGCTTTTGGCATGACAAAATAGTTTTTAGAACGACAGAAAGCTGAGCTAGTTGTTAAGGATTCATTATGCAAAAATGAAGTGGGACGTGCAGACAGGACACAAGAGTAGAGAAGTGGACAACACGAACGCCGACTATCAACTGAAGGGAGCACTGAGGCGAAAGAACAAAGACACAAAACTCATCTGCGCAAGCTCAGGAATGCCATCACCACGTGTCAGTCGGGTACATGTGCCAGCCTACGTGAGAGATAACTGTTAAGGCACTTAATTTCTTCCTTATGTAAAGTAATCAAAAGCTGACTCAAGCAAGCACTTTCACCATTATAGATAAGCCACGTCTCTACCATAAGACGCGTATCTTCATTCTTATGCCTGTACAATATTGCGCATTCATCTAACTCTGGCGTGCAGTTACAATCTTGGCAATGTAGGGAAAGATTAGAAGGCGATCCACCGGTTAACGACCTATTATGTTCCATTAGCCTCCGATTGATGCACCGTCCCATTTGCCCTACGTTGAACTGGCCACAGCTACTCGGAATATTATAAACCACACCCATACGACAGTCAGTAAAATTGTTCTTCTTATTGTGCTTTACTAGACAAATATCTGTTCTTTTTTTGCCTTTTAGCTGCTCCTTCTTCCTCTGTACGGCAGCGCATATGTTACCTAGCTCATTGGGAACAGTGAAAGCAACATTAACATCATATCTTCTTGCAACTTTTTAAAGCCTGTGCGACACTGAATAAATGTACAGAATAGGCACAGCTTTTTTTTTTTTTTTTGCTGCTACTGCTTTCTGTAATCAGGTCCATCCCCCTCGAAATCGACTTCTTTAGGTTCTCAGACACAGTGGCCACTGCTACACTAGGATAACCTGCTTCTAATAGGCGCCGGACCTGCGCATTAAAACTGGCGCTCATTTTCTGCATGCAGGATCTGGTGAGAGAAGACTTAAGAAGAAGCTTTAGCTCGGGCCCAACTCCGACGCGGCCTATTCAAATACATGTAAAACGCAAAAACGTTTTTATGAGACAACCCCTGGACCGATTTTGATGAAATTTGTTGCATTTGAAAGAGAAAGTTAAATTCTAGTGACTGTTGGAAGCGGAATTTCGATTTAGGGCTTGAATTTTCTTAAAACGATTTTAAAGTATTTGACCATATGAAAAAAATAGAAGCACGAAGTTTACAAATTCATAGCTCTGCATCAAGAACTGATATCGCGGTTCTGTAAACGGCATCCATTAGATCATTCAAAGCGGACAAATTCATTATGTCATTTGACATCTTACGTGAATTTGTTACGTTAGTTACAACGGTTTTTCAAGTTATATTTCCCTATGATTAAAGTTTTTGTATATTCATGTGTAACATACCAATTTTGTCCGCTTTAGATGTACTATTAGATGCAATTCACAGAATTGTATTATCGTTTTCAGTGGTTGAGTTACAGAGTTGTAAAGTAGATAGTTTCGTTCTTTGAAAATTTTTGATTTTCGCCAATTTTTAATAAAAAACTGACAACCTAACTCAAAAATTCGAAACCAACAGTCACTAGATTTTAAATTTGTCTTTCAAATGCAACAAACCTCGTCAAATTTGGTGCAGTGGTTGCCGAGAAAAACGAATTCTCCTTTTACATGTATTTAGATAGGAGCACTCGAGCTAAAGCTTCCTCTTAAGGCGCGACATGGCAATTCCATTTTTTACTAATTTGGAATGCTTGGATTGAAAGTTTAGCATCGGATTCGAAGATCTTGGGGAGTACTGCATGTACCTTCTAATGTTTCCTTACATTGCGAAGATTGTAACTGCAAGCAAGAGTTAGATGAATGCGCGATATTTTACAGGCATAAGAATGAAGATACGTGTCTTATGGTAGAGACATGGCATATCTATAACGGTGGAAGTGCTTTCGTGAGTCAGCCTTCGATTACATAACATAAAAAGAGATTGAGTGCCTTAACAGTTATCTCTCACGTATGCCGGCATATGTACCCGATTGACACGTGGTGATGGCATTCCTGAGCTTGCGCAACTAGGTTTTGTGTCTTCTTTCTTTTTTCGCCTCAGTGCTCCCTTCAGTTGATAGTCGGCGTTCGTGTTGTCCACTTCTGTACTCTTGTGTCCTGTCTGCACGCCTCACCTCCTTTTTGCATAAAAATAGTTTTGTAAGCCTTTTTGACCTAATCTGCCAGTGTTCTGGCTTTCTGTTTTTTTTTTTTTACAGGTGAAGCTGAATGCTTGTTCAGAAAAGATATCTTTCACGGCTCAACTAAGTGATGGTTCGGAATGTAGTATAAATGACGAGTGTCACTTTGACGAAAATTGCATCGTCTCCTCTTTTATTGACCCTGAAAGCCCAGCAGAAAGCTCAATCATGTTCATGCCCTACGTACAAAACGTAAGATTTCCTTCTTTGAATATTATTATGTTTATATAAAACATGAATTGTAGAAACGACAGCGTCTTGCGGAATGATTGAATTTCAGAGGCCCCGAGCTATCCTTTAATTAGGTCCCTCTGGGAAATTAATTCGCCTATGTAAAACGTACCGATTTCCCTGTCTTAAGTTTTAGAAAGAGGTTAAAGAAACGTATTTTCATTGTACGCATTTTCATTACTATACCATTATTTACTACAAATATATCAAAAATAAACAAGAATAACTATACGCTTCCTCTCACCACAGTGACACTTATAATGTCGACCCAATCGAGAGGCACCGTACATACAGGTGTAAAAACCGCTGTTTTTCCCAGAATTTCGGTGGGGTGCGGCCCTTACGCGAATCATGTCGATGACGGACAGTTAAATGTTCGTACTCTCTACGCACTGCAACAGAGTTTAAGAGAAGCACAAACGACACGACGCTGCAGTAAACGACCTCAGATGCCGGTCCATCGTGCCTGTCCAGCGCTGACCAAAACAGGGCTCATTTCTCTAGACGCGAAATTTCACCAATCTGACTGGAAACATGGCCAACACAGCCGAGGCGACGTGCCACACAAAGAAATACCGGCGTGGTGGCGGCGGCAATAGCGATGTCGACAGAAAAGCAGCCAACGTCATTTAGCGGCAACGCCACTAACTTCGCCTTCCGGCGGGACATATTGAATTTCTTACAAAAGTTTGCTCTCCGAAGCGGGGGTGCGGTACAAGTACATACGTATAGCATTCCTTGGATGCCCCAATCACAAAAATAACTGGTAATTTAGCGATGCTTCAAATCCTGCAAAAGCTTGTGGTAATATTGAATTGGGAGGAGGACACAAGATGCGAGAGCCACATAGTTTTCCTCTTGGCAGAATAAGGATTTCTGCAGCTGCATTTACTGAGAGCACTGCGCCACAATCATAGTGCTATACACAGTGTGTTAGTAACTCCAAGATCAGCAATGAGCAAGATTGTTGAACGTCTTTTCTAGCCGTTCTGCTGCAAGCTGATTTGCGTTACCAGTCACTAACCGGAGCTTCTTCCTGCGGAAACGGTTCAGCACTATGCTCGGCGCGCTTTCTGTAAAGATTATAGTACAAACGTCCTTGCTTTTCATGCGTACCGAAATAATGGGTTGTATGCAGTTAATTAAGCAAAAACGGGATGTGGACTCGGATCCAGGGAAGCGTTAGTGAGTGTACAATAGTCACTGATCCTGTTTTCCCGCAGACAAGTTCTTTTTTCACCTTACAGGTTTCCCATTTTTGCGAATCAAATCAAGGTCTACGCTGGCACAACAGTGCTGCTCCGACAAAGCACAACAAGATGTGTAACGGTGTTGCTGTCCTTGATGTCATCCACTGGAGTGACGACTTCAAAGAGTGCGTGCCTTTTGGTCATTTTTGACATTCAGCGCTCGGTATTACTAGACTTCTTTCGCCATCGCGCAAATACGATATGTTTCGTGAAATGTGTGGTTAATGATGGGAACAACGCTGCTAAAACGTAATGAATATTGATCTAGTTGGTATTCACCTACGTTAAAGATAACGCGCTGGCCGACAGAGCGAGAGGTAAAGGAAGGGTACCTGCAGAATGTGAACACCATGACTCCAACTGCAACTCTACCGGGTTTGCTTGGTGGCTTTGGGCGCATTTCGAACGCTACGCAAACAGCAAGGCGCGATCACATGGAAGTCTTCCACCTGGCGTCACTCATGCCAGGGCCATAACGGGCACACAACGCATGCGTACAAGACACAAACACTGATTTATGACCGCATCAGTCACCCAAAGCGACGCGCCGAAATAGAAGTCTGACGTGTCTCGATCACGGCACGCACAAACCATGCATCATGCCAAACGCCAACACAAGAGCAACAGCTTAAAGCATCAATGTTTCAAACATGCCAAGCAGCGCGCTTTCATTGAAGTACTTACGGTCAAACTTGCGGCATGAATTGGACTGTTGTCAAAGCCACCAGATATTTCTAGGTAGACCTTCGAAGAAGCTTAAAAGCGAAAAGCCGAACGCGAAGGTCAGCGTTGTGCCGAAAACAACGTCAGGCATCAGCAACGGGCGACAATGTCCCCACAAACGCACCGAAAGTTTGACGCTCTCACGGTTCTTACACAAACGTGTGTACAACATGCACAGTACTAAAGCATTACTTTCTTGGTCTCTTCCCACCGCTTCGGTTCCCGTGTCTAACCGTTATCGCCTTTCTGCGGGGGCATCGTGGACCACACATCCAGCACCTTTTCCGCACCCTTTAACTCTCACGAATATCTAATCGGCCCCGCTTGACCCTAGCGTTTGGAATTACACCTGCTCTTAGATCACTCACGTGATTTAGGGCGCATTCGCATAGTAGCAGTTGATTTATACGCGTGCATGTTATCAGCATACAGTTCGATGGCTGTAGTAAGAAATGTTGAGTTTACCACATAACTAGAAAATGGTATCTTTAACTGCTATCTTATCACAAAGGACCAATTAATCTCCTGTCAATTCTTTTGTCACTACAGAGGCCTGCACATTTTACATAACATGTGCAAGTGCCTCAAAGTACTGTTCTCGAACAGTTCACTTAATTTGACCGACATCAGGGATGTGTTCTGCCTATGTTTCTCGGTCTCTATTTTTTTTTTTGTGAACTACGACATGTCATCGGTGGCACGAAGCTCCGAAGGAAGATGCGAACAAAGCTTTATTATTGGCGCATGTCCCATGCCTGCTTGAAGCTTGAAACTTAATCCACTGAAACGTATGCCAACTCCCAATTTGTCTCAAAGTTGTCGAGTGTGGCTGCTGCGCAAGGTTGGTCTAAACCAGGATTCTTTCTAAACACGCAGATCACCCAGCACAGGAAATTGTCGAGCCATGTTGCACAAAACACAACAAGAACACGTGTGCTTCTGTGACATTTCGCCATTCTGAAGCATATTTCTTGAAGCCTAAACATTTGTGCACCCAATCGAAAAGGTCACGTTCAGCAGTTCTCCCAGCTCGGAACAGTTTCCGTAGCATTTCGGTGTGTTTTTCTTGTTTCAAAGTTCTGACGTAAATCACGTTTCACGTACGTGACTGGAGCGCTTTCTAAAAAGCATTTTTATGAATCAACATTTCTCTGTGGCTGACTTGGTTGCGTGACTTGGTTCTGCAGCACAACATTAAGCGGCGCAATAAAATACGGGGAAGGACGTACCGAGCTCCAGATATGAGGTTTTCGAATGCGACAAAAAAATTTAACATTCGAGCTTGTGCAAGGACGCACTAAAATAACAATAATTTCAAACTAATTAGCTAATTGATAACAGGAAAGCTCACCAGTGTGCGCGAGGTCAGTGCTAACAAAACAATCGTTGATCTATAGTGCCATCTCATAACACCCTCACTCCCCTTCTTTAAGTAGCTTGGCCCGCGTCAGCATGGGACACGTGGTTTAAGTTCTTTTTTTATATATACACAAATACAGAAGCGCTGCACCATGCTCGACCCTTGAGGGCAGAATGTGCACGCAAGCGTCCACAAATGGAAGCACTATTTTTCTAGACCAATGCATACGTAGATAGTTCGACGATGTTACCAGTATACAGTCGAACGCCAGCACAACGAAGGTTCCTACAACGAAATGGCATGTATAAGAAGCATTGGTTATGTCTCGGGTGAATCGCTATCCTTCATTTGAATTGTGAACGCTTATACAATTAAGACCACTACAACAATATCGCCTGTGCAATAAAGGAGTTTAGGTGTCTCCGATGACTGTTTTGTTGCTTTACAACGGATGACCACTCAGCGGTGCCGCCAGCACCTTCCGAAGATGTCCCTAAGGTGTGGCCTGCTTTAGCACTCATAGCGGTGCACTCGACGAGCGAAGCACCATGGGAAGTATTCTTGCTACACTGCGACAGAAATCACTTAACTCGTATGCTGCTCGTTGTAATGCATCAATCGTTGCGACGGCTGACGAATCCATCGCAGTAGCGGTATGTCGTGATGTAAACGTAAGTGACGACCGAAGACTTGTTGAAAACCATCCAAGACGGAGAGGACAAAAATGTCACCGAAGGCGACAGGGATTAATATGCTGTAAGCGAACCAAGAATTTTGACTACAAGGGAGGCGATAGCACCAATCTGCTATCAGCAGTTTTTCCTTGCCTGGCTCCTGCATCTCGCTTACGAACATGCCGCGAACCTGGATGCAATAAATTCTGGCAGACAAAGCAGGCACAGAAAACTCAGACAGCAATTTCACTTAGCCTCTCTTGAATGGATATGAAATAAAAATGTTGATTTCTTGAGAGTGCTTATCCTGTCCTATACTGTGAACGGCACGATACGCGAGTTTTACAACGAAATGACCTGCATAACGGTGTACTTTGGAGGTCCCGAGAACTGCGTTATCAAGGTGTTTCACTGGAATTTATAACGCTAAGCTTCGACGCTGCTGTGTTGTCTCGTGCTTTGCGTTCTGACTGGCAGAAGCTGATACTTGCTCTTCCAAACTTTGATTTCAGGTTAGCAGAGCCGAACCCCTTCAAGCATATTGACGTCACCTTCGAAGAATGGCAAGAAAGGGCAGACGAACCTCAAAAAATTGTTCTGGTTTTGGATGTGTCGGGTAGTATGTCGGTAAGAAGATAATGTCGATGTGTATTGTAGCGCCGTTTGCTTGCTCTTAGCAAAGAGTAGCAGTGAAACGACAATGGCCGATGTACGACGCCCGCACCAATGAACGCATACTGCGTACGCCGACAGCGCCTATCACGCTGAGGAATGTGTTCGGCGCTGAGAGACTCGACGTCTTGCGCTTCCTAGAAAGGCTGTTAGCATTGCCGTTGTATACGCAGCATCTCCGGCATTTCCTGTACGCCCCTCCACGACGTCAGCGACGGGTGTGCGAAGGAGTCATGCGGACGTTCTCGTTCGAGCAAGACGTGTATGAAATGCTAAAATAGAAGTGGAAGAATGAAAGCAGACGCGTGTATGTTACTGAATAATGTAGTTAGGTTACCTTACTGCATAGGCACTGAAGAAGTAGCCATGAAAAGTGTCAGTTAGCGGATACACTAGAAAGAAAAATAATTTCTTCTCTATTAGTAAATTACCTTTTTTTTTTTACAATGTCGAATACACCGCTTTTGCCATTATAAGACGCTCAGTGAACCAGAAAAAGCGATATGACGAGAGACGGTGGCGCCGCCGCCTTGTATTTTCCACACCAGATCACTGTGACGTCATGCATTTTGACAGCGTCACTGAGGGCCTACGTAATTCGTTAGCGATATATAAAGAGCAACTAAATTGTGTTCTTAGGGCACCATGGATCCCACATGTCGACTTTCGGGAACGTTTGCTGAGCCGGCACGGCGTAAGCACGAAACTGTGCTTTGAAATACGTGACGTCACAATGGCATCCCGGCGTTGGGGATTGAGTCACTGTGAAATTCAAAACTAAAACTTGAACCTTCGCTCTCCAATCTGAACAATCTTTTATTGCGAAATTAATGACAACAGTTTTCAGGCAACCTTCTTTCCGTTTAAACTGATGTAGTATTTTCCTTCAGTGTTACTTTAAGATCCTATGTTTTAGAAAGTATTTGAGCTGAAACTCACTAGCAAAGGAGAGCCAATATATATTTCCCAATAGAGCAGTGTGTGGGCTCGGGGCTACCCGATAGCCCAGGCCCGACCAGGTCCGTTTGCAAGGGCCTCGCTGTGTGAGCATGATTTGACCAGGTCAGCGCTCTGGCCGAGGAGCTTCAGTCTCGGCACTAGCCAGTATGGTTCTCCGGTATATGCTCCACCACACACGCCATGTAATCAGCGGCTAGAAATTACCGCTTCCCTATCACGCGTTGGGGGCCGATTTCCCCATGAGCCTTCCGTTTATATTTTTTATGAGTGGACTTCAATTTTGTTACGTAGGGAGACGCATACGAAAAGCTATATACAAGTATGTATACAAAGCAATGCGCCTCACTTGGCCAAGAGGCAACAGCCCGCGCTAGCCTCCAATCGTCGTCTTCACACTGCTCGCCTCTTCGTCATCGCAAATACTGTTCCGTAGCAATATTGTCACTTGAGTAGAATACGTGAATTGTAGGGTTTTACGTGCCAGTGCCATGAGCTCATTATGTGGCACGCAGTAGTGGGAGATTCCGAAATAATTTGGACCCCCCAGGGTTCCTTAAGGTATACCTAAGCCTAAGTACACGGGTTTGCCGGGCGCGCCCAACGCACCCCTCTTGCCGGTCTTTTCCAGCTCGAATCTGGCTAGCGGCGGACACGAGCTCGGAAGTGGATGGATTCCAGTGCTAGCTCAAAAGCTTTTGCGGCAAAAAATATAGCCCGTTACCACCAAACTGGAAATTGCGTTATGTTGCATGGTTTCTTGAGTGCCAAGAGTTGGCCGAGACTCAAAAAGTGTAGTAAAGCATGGTTTCTACAGAGAGGGTAAAATGGAGATAGTTGGGAGAGGCCTTAGTGCTGTAGTAGACATAAAATTAGCCAGATTCTGCTACTGATGATGATGGTGATTATGATGATGTTTTTTGTATTGCAGGGTCTGGATCGCATGGCTGTTTTGAAAGAAGCTGCCAAACACTACATACAAGCTATACCTGATGGTTTGCGGAGACTGGCTATCGTATCATTCTCCACAAATGCCACAGTGACCCACAATATGCTAATCGTCAATTCGACTACTCGGCAAGGGTTTATTGACAAAGTGAATGCTCTCGAACCTGCGGGCCAGACATGCATTGGCTGCGGACTTGAGCTGGCACGGAAGGTACGCCTTTTCATTCTCATTTGCCTGGTAAAGCGATCTGAGCTTGAGGCGGCAGTGTTTATCTGCGCTCATTTCAGTCTGTCGGGCCAACATCGCGATTCATACGGCACGTTGCAATAAGAACGATAGCCGAGTCCGTCGCGCATCCGTGGCGTCCATCGTGCGTGACTTCAAAGTTAAAATAGAGAAGCGGGCTGACTTACTAAGTCTGGTCAATATTTCGTGGCGTTTATTTCGTGCTTATAACGAATGCAGCGAGAGAGCTGCAGCTCGAGGCCTATGTAAGGTGTAAAACGACGAGCCAATATTTTACATTTGCAGCACTGAAGCGGCTTACACAGGTCGGCTTTGTTGAAGCCAACGTAA
The DNA here is from genome assembly GCF_023375885.2 of Dermacentor andersoni. Taxonomy (NCBI): domain Eukaryota; kingdom Metazoa; phylum Arthropoda; class Arachnida; order Ixodida; family Ixodidae; genus Dermacentor; species Dermacentor andersoni. The sequence continues at coordinate 29,353,722 of NC_092822.1, forward strand.
ATAATGTTCCTTGAGAGTGGCGTTAGTGTTGCGTTACTGGAGTACTTGTATAGACTATCGGGCATTGCAAGGGGAAAAAATAGCTATGAGCATTGCTTATTGGCACGAAAATTATTAGCTTGCATCAATAAGCGGAAATAATTGATACGGCGGCGTACATGGGATGAACAGTCAACAGACGAAGTGTCTAGGTATAAATTGACAAGTGTATGGGAGCAAGACGTCGAAACAAGAGCTGGCGTAGGGGAAAAAGCTTCTGTTTGATTGAAGCCTAGAAATCGTCAGGTAAACTTAGGTGAAAGTTGACGCAAGCTTAACCGGCCGCAGGTGGGAGCTGAATGCTATACTCCGTTTTACGCAAAGGGTGATTTACCAATTGGGCTAAAGTGTGCGTGTTAAAGGTTAAGGTTATGTACTGGTAATGTAGCCAGCACCTCCTACCGCCAAGTTGGTGCATGGAAAAAGCACTTTGTCTCCTGCCGTCAATAAATACGCGAGTAGAGAAGCAGGCAAATTGCCAAAAAGCACTCGTAATTTGTCTTACAGTACCAATATTGTCACGTACAAGACCGTCACTATGATATGATTTCTGGGGCTCGAATTGTGCTCTACATCCCCTGCTTTGGCTTTGAGCGGTGCTAATTTATACCGCCAAGTCTCACCCATACGTGTAACTAAATACGTAAAAAAATTATGCGGGCGGATGACGCCATGCACGACAGCCGACTTTAGCATGTTTTCATCCTTTTGTCCACTTTCATTTTGCGTTTCCTGATTATATTTACATTTCAATCAAATACATGTACATGTATTGTGATAGCAATTATATGACATTCCTAGCGAAGTCTCACCGTGGGCCCAAGGTTCCGTATAACTTCAGGCGTACGTATCCTATTTGCCACGCCATGATATGTGACTTGGGATATAGGCGGGTTATTTTGCACCACCATTATATCACTGAAAGTTGCTCATACTAGGTTTCACGTTCGTGACAAAATTATTCCTTAAATTTTAGAGAATAGGCGCCCACAAGCAAATCTCATGACGCAAAACACCGACAGCGCATGCCTTCTATCACAAATGACAGAGTAATAATGTGAAATTGGTGTCATTTTATTGGCGCGACCACGGTCCGGCCGATGTTCGTGAAGGTGTGCAACGGGGCGTTTAAAAATGACGATAAAACGGATCTTCACTGAAGAAAAGTAGGCAGAGTGTTGTGCATATGCCAAAAGGTCCCAAAAAGGTTATACTGTCACGCAATCGGTTTATTAGACGCGATGTTAAAAAAATTTAAAAATAAAATTATGGGGTTTTACGCGCCAAAACCACTTTCTGATTATGAGACACGCCGTAGTGGAGGACTCCGGAAATTTCGACCACCTGGGGTTCTTTAACGTGCACCTAAATATAGGTACACGGGTCTTTTCTCATTTCGCCCCCATCGAAATGCGGCCGCCGTTGTCGGGATTTGATCGCGCGACCTCGTGCTCAGCAGCCTAACACAATAGTCACTGAGCAACCACGGCGGGTACGTTTTTGTAATAAGTACTGCGAAAGATAGTTAGGCTTCATTTGAAATAATATTACCTCTTTGTAGCACTGCTTTCATGGTAAGGCGCAGTATTTTTTATCCTAAACGGTGTGAATGTTCTCTGTAGAACAAAATGTTTCAAAACGTAGCTACCGCTACACACAAGACTATTTCTTAAACATTGGTTGCTGCTGAAAATCCCATTGTTGATCTGTAAAGTTGAGGATTTGTTTGGGCGTATGTCTAGGCGGTTTTACGAGAGTTCGCTATTGTGTTATTTGAATACCGTCGCACTTCTTCTGCACAGAGCACCCGACGCTGTCGTTACTGTTTCTCCTCAGTTTATGTGTTAGTTAAGTTGTATCTAACACTTGCAATTACTCATTACACAGAATGGTATCCTTCCCGTGCAGGTTCTGACTTCACCGCATGATCCTCCACATGGCTCCATCATTCTACTGGTAACCGACGGCGAGGAGAACCGGACGCCTTATGTGGCGAGCGTCATGCAAAACCTCGTGAAGTCCCTCGTCGAAGTAAGCTCATTTGCGATTGGAAGAGAAGCTGACAAAGAACTTGAAGCTCTGGCTGCTGCAACGAAGGGCCAGTCGTTCTGTTTCCTAGACAGCCAACCATTCATTGGCGTCAACATGGGCGCGGCGTTTGTGACAGCCAGTGCATCCGAAGAGGAACCCCAATGGCCCGTTACGGTAAGTTTTAGTGTTGCCAATTTAACACATTTGCCGCCACCTTTCCTGCGCTTCGTCTTTTTTTTTTGCGACTAATCATTGTGGTAGTACCGATAGAGATTTTTTATTGTGTATCCACACGCCGGATGGCTCCACAGAAAACTGTTCTGCAAGCAATAATTCCGAACTTCGTCTGCACCGAAGAGCATCCAGATGAACTAGGCGAGCAGATGGCTAATCATGAACGATATTAGACATGGCGGAGTCAATGAAGTAGGCGCCATCTGCTGCAAATCTATCAAGTTGCTGTGATGCGCTGTTTTGCCCGTTAATTTGCGACTGAAGCGTATACTTTATTTTTGTATAATGACACTGCGTCAGCAAAGTCTTCCAGACCATTCGCTGCTATTCCGCAGATCCGTTCTCAATTTTTGGCGCTTTAGGTGTTTCGAGAGAGGCTCTGTCATGCGGGGAACTTGTATATGGTCTCCAAAGTTCAGCCCCAGTACTCGCCATTCGCACTGTCAGGGTTATAGAGGCGATAGATTACGAATGTTTCCTTGTTATAATTAGTTATGCAGTACACCATGCTCTCAATTTCGAGCAGCTGAATGCAGCGGTCGGCTTCAATGGCTTCGTTTTTGTTTTATTTTGTTTGGTGAAAATAGGTAGACGTTTTAATTCGGAAACTGTCTGATCGGTCAAGGCGCACTTCTTGTGACCACACGTAGAAAGCAATTTATTGCAAATTCACGTTGTTCGAACACCAGAATTTGGATGTGAGAAAAAGCTCAGCATGTTTCGTCCGTGTGCCGCAGACAAGATGCTAGCAGTCGAAATTCGTTACGCTTAATGAGATAAAATTTCGTTTGGCATGGAAAACTGGTATTTGTTCCGTCGCCTGTACACTATAAGCGAAGCAGTAAAGGACAATTGAAACGCCTTAACACTTCCACGCCAAAAGTTCCCGCATGCACGACCATATTGCGAGAGACGAGGAAATGCGCGTATGAGGGGATGCTTTGTTTAGAGACAGGGACAGAGCGACGGCAGTGGCATGGCCACTGAGTTGTACCCTAGCAAAATCGGGACGAAGCGCGCGCCCTCCGAGTGTGCAGGACTCGTGTCCTGACGAAAACTAGGTTTAAAAAGAGAAGCCTAGAAGGTCGAGCGAACCTCGAGAATCGGAAGAGAAAGGTGAGGGAGAGGGTGGACCTCTTTGCCGAAATAAGAACTCTATTTCCAGGTTCCCTAGGTGTGCTTCCTCGTGTTCCCAGGTCCCCTAGGTGTGCTTATATCTGTAGACTTACTGTTTAACTTCAACCATGCCCGCAAAGGGTACTGCGCTGCGTTGGCTCCTAAGCGGCTTGAGCCTTAGGAACTTGAGAAAGGTCTCCTAACGTGTGTGTCAACTGATAGATCCATAGGCAGGGAAAAGCAGTTGCCATGGTCCCGCTGCCAATTGTAAAGCTTGCCACTATAGTTCAGCTATAGGGGACTCCGAGCCCAGCATTCACGGTCCTCCCCCCCCCGAAAAAAATTTGGCTATCCCTTAATCGAGAATAGATGTATACATGAAATAACTACTGGCAAATCAAATTGGTAGGATATGAGGATATGATACTAGCCACTACCTTAAAATCGGTAGAGTGCATGTACACTGCACGCGGGTTGCCCACGTTTGCAACGGTACACCCCACCCCACCACGCCACAGCACAGGACGCTGTTTTGAATTGAACCTCATTGCAAGCGTAGCCGCGGCCAAACAGCCATCCGTGGCGAGTCGGACACTGCTTGCTTGATCACGCAGAGTGGCGTCACCTCTCGAGCGGGCGCAAAAGCCGCGTCGCGAAAGTCACGGACCACTCGCGTTCAGAAGAGCAAAGGAAACCCTGCCCCAGCGCCAGAAGATCAAAATCAATTGTATGGTGCCCTGTATCTGCCTTTTGAACGTCGGTATAGGAAAGGACAAATTGAATTTCAGCGTCTTAGAAGTTACATCTTGAGTGATATTCTGAACAAACATTAGGAAGAAGTCGGAAGTAATATTTTTCGTAACTTGTTTGGGCATAACTAAGATATGTAATGCGGTCCTGGTACAAAAGGTTGGGGGCCAGAGACGGCAATTTCTCAAGTTTTGACTGGTTGCCCGAATGATCTTGTTCTGTTGACGTACCGCTTCATCTGAAGCTCGCGCCAGCAGCTTTTATGGCGTGGCTTTGCGCTTACCCGTTTTGCGACAGCAGACAACAGCCTGGAAGCAGCAACCTTTGTTACCACAAGTAAGCTGTGTTCTCAAATGTCCTGCAACACACATTTCAATGAGCATATAAACAAGTAATACGTAATGAATCCCTCAATTTGATTGTGAAACGACAAGAAGCAAGTTGTCTATGCAGAAAACAAAATGCGTTGCAAGCAGTCAGTGGTCCTCCCATTGCACTCTGCATAACCAGTAGGAAAAAATCACTGGCCGTTTATTTAAGACCAAGTACATGTGCGCAGCTAAAGTTTACAGCTTTAAGGCTCGCGTTGCAAATACGTGCATGTCTGACAAGCCAAACCGCTGTAGCAACGCAGTAAGTTGCATCTACACACTGACCACGTTAAGAGCGACAGAACGAAATAGGTTACGTGGAACGGTAAGAGACAGCAAGAAAGCAGTGTCAATCAGTGAGCAAACGGGGAAAGCTGATATTCTATTTGATATCAAGAGAACATAATCGAGCTGGGCAGGCCATATAATGCGTAATGTATATATCCGGCGGACCGGTAAACGTACGCCAGCCCGATCAGTCTTCCCACACGAAAGCGTCACTAGAATGTTGAATCGCGACACAATTTAACGAAAGCCTCACTTAAGCTTATTAGTAGGCACGCCACGTTTTCTAAGTGCTTTATCGGTTCTAAGCATAGAACACGTACGTAGTATCGTGCTTGTATCAGTAGTACCTTCTTTTTGCTCTTCTGAAGTTTGATAAAGCAGGTAACGCTACGGCTGAAAACTAACACACTCATCAAACCAAGGCCAGAGCAATGAAAACACGTTGCATAGACGTTTACGATGCCATCGCATTCCTGTCAGGGCTTCGTCACCAGGTCGCGACACAAACATCGGCCCAACCGCCAGCCCAGCGCGCCATCGCCACTTCGAGCAACAGAACAAAGGCAGCGAGCTTTGCAATGCATTGTCCCACTGCGGGTTATAGCAACTGCACTTACCGCAAAACCAAAACTGCAAAAAAAAAAAAAAATACGTGTTGACAATTTCGCCAATCTACAAAATACCATTCCGCAGCCTGTAATTCCCATCATTCCCATGATAGTTGAACAATCGCAGCGCCAGATTTCCCTCTCGCTAATTTAGTATGAAACCATGTAAGAATCTGACCAAAAAATGAAGGTTTATTTCGAAGGCAGTGGAATCTAAAGAATAGCAGTAGATCACAAACGTGCTGCAGTCAACAAAGCGTCTAAACGAGTTTTCTGCACGCTACGTGACGTAATGAATTGGTACGTGACACACACGCCAGATGTTTCAAAATGCTGCTTTTGGACGAAAAAAGCATACGTGGGATTTTAGTCTAATATAGCAATGTGCTTCTGTCCTGGAAGACGTAGGTTTGATCTAACCATCAACAACAATTTTCTCCCTCAGAATATACGCGAATTTCACTCAATTTGTGGGTAATCGTCATCATTATCATCACCATCAGCCTATCTTATGTCCAATGCTGGAGGAAGACCTCTTCCAGCGATATCCGATTGCCCGTTTTGCACTAGTTGATTCAAGTTGTGCCTGCAAATTTCCTCACTTCGTCAGACCAATTAATTCTCTGCCATCATCGACTGCGCTTCCTGTCCCTTGGCACACATTCAGTGGCTCTAATGGACCACCGAATATTTAATACCTTACGCATTACCAGGCCTGCGCAGCTTCATTTTTCCCCTTAATGTCACCCAGAATATCGGCCACCCCTGCTCGCTCCTGTATCGCGACCGCCGTCTGTCTGTCTCTTAACGTTTTGCTTACCATTTTTTCGTACAATCGCTCTCTGCTTGGTGCTTAACTTGTTTTCGAGCTTCTTTGTTAACCTTGAAGTTTCCGATCCACAGGCTAGAACCTCTACATAGCAGTTATTTTAGTTTTATTTTTCAGTATACCAGTAAGCTACCAGTAATGATTGGGTAATGCCTGCCTTATGCACTCCAAGCCATCTTTATCCTTGTCGGAATTTTTTTCTGAAGATCCAGGTCCGCTGTGATTTCCCTATATAAGTGCACCCTTTCAAAAATTCTAGAGGCTGACGACCAGTCATGAATTCTTGTTTTCTTGCAATCTTATTGTACATTGACATTCTCTACTGCATAATGGTACGTGACACACACGCCATATTCAACACTAGCACTTCCTGAGCTAAGGTATTCAGTCAATCTTTAGAATTGATTATCCTCACTTGTGAACAAGACAATGCCATTTGCAAACCGTAGGTTACTGAACTATTCATCTTTGATCTTGACTCGTAATTGTTGCCATTTAAGTAGTTTCCTTCATTACACATACGTTTTTTTTTTCAGGCTCTGTTTGTGGCATGGGGATTATGCTTTTTATAAGGGGTGCTATAATACGCGTAGATTGGTTACATTTGGGGTTGCTGCTTTTCCCCGATTAACCACTGTTTGAGTGTTCTCGACCGATGCCAAACACCCTTTCAATTGTCGTAATTTTATCGCCGATACTGTAGCACGAGAAGCTTGTTTACAATTAGATAGCAAGCGCAATGAAAATAGAGGCGTACATTATATACCCTTCGCGAGCAGGAGTGCTTACTCTGGAATGTTCGATGAGTCAGCTATATGTAGCCGACGTGCTTGACTCGAATATCAATTCTCGATAACCGATGAATGTGCTCCCTGCAATCAATGCGTTTGGGCGGTACTTGTTGTTCTGGGCACATGTTCACCCAATGTGTGTTACCTTGCGTGACTCATCCTGTGCCAGTGTCTCGCTCTTCACTGCAACTACAACATGAGAGTATATTTAACGCTGTCAGTTTTCCGCTTTCAACCAATAAGGTCCAGCTCAAGTTTCAAGCTAACAGCTTTAAGAAAAGTTTGATTATGCTAGTATACGTTTCATTTAGTCAGTGATAGAATAAGTGTTTCCTTAAATTTATTCTATGATCGAATATTTTTTGCTGAGCTGTATAAAAATCGCGTATTCACTTGAAAACGCCAGCACACATGAGTTTTTCAGTGTCTAGGACGAAGCGGCTGTATTGCTCTTCAAAACGTGATCGAAATCTTGCTTCATTGCTGCTTACCAATACCTATTGATCATCCGCATCGATACGTGCATAATGCTATGCTATGACTATGAAACGTGAAGCAGCCTTATTATCAGTTGAAGATCCTCCGAAGGAGCTTGATGAGCTGGCCTTTGGTAACGTTGGCGGAAAACGTCTGGTTTCTTCAATATGCGCCTTAGGTGGAGCACAAAGCCTTGCACAACGACGGGCGGTGTTTTGCTTCTCTAATTTGCGTTTTCAACCTCTTTTCGGAGCCTGGTATACATGCCTCCCTTTTTTTTTAAAGTAAGCTCAACATTGATTGCTGAATGCTTAGTGCGCTCGGAAGTAAAGTGTCAAAATTACCGCAGCGTCCTTGTCCTCACGCAGGTTTTGCAAACTGAAAGCAGTTTCACCATGGGGATGAAGCAGAATTTCACCATTGATGCTGGCTTGGGAAAGAATACAATCATCTCCATTAGACTTGCTGGTTCAACCATACGATCAATAAATGTAGAGCTGACGGACCCCAGTGGACAGAAATGCGCTGTTTGTAGGGGTGTCGCCTACGGTGACACAACGAGGATAGCCCTACCGGAGCCCGCAAAGGTAAGGTGAACTTCCGAGAGCATTCATTATCATCATTTTTCCCCGTTTGATTCACGCACCCCTCGAGGATCGCCTTCGCCGCATGACCCTCCCATGAAGCGTTTGACATCTCCACATGATACACAATGGTGGGAAATAGGGGTTGGTAGTGTCCAGCTACTACCGGAGATAAAAAAATGTAGCACTGCGAGCATCGCCTCGTGGCGGAAACACGAGAAAAAGGAAGTTGCCTCCACCTCCGTTTGGGAATATCGTCACGGGCTGACTGATGGCAGGCTCATGTGTGCGTTTGGCGACCCACCGTACAAGTTCAGTGAAGGCGTCGGTGTGGCATTGTTGTGGGCGAACACATACTCGATACTTAGGCATGTGGAACTTGAAAACATTCTCCGCAGCTGCATAGTCTGTGGCATTAACGAGTCTGAATAAGCCCCTAATCAACCTGCCTGCCCTGATGTGCTACTCCACCCACGTAGACACCAATCAACGGTTATAAATTGTAACTTATTTTCAGAAAAAGATAATTGCAGTTGAAATTATGCAAAGTTTACAACAGATATCCGGTTACCAGCAACGATTACTCAATGCCTTTAGCAAAAGCAAGAGCTGCCGGTACGACACGTGTTCGATTCGCAACAAGCATCTGGCCCCGCATTGCGAGACGCCTCGACAGCTGTACGCCGTGGCCAAAAGCGTATGTTCCTTTTTTGGTGTGAAATTGCTTAAAGGAAAAAGGTTAGGCGAACTGAAACGTACTCGTTTTGCGACCGTCAGTCGTCGTTTGATGCGCTGTCCGTGAAAACGGGATAGGCAGTCGCCGTCGGCATTGATTCGACGAGACCAATGGGGTCGGTCGATGTGCGCCGCTGGTAGGGTTATTCCGAAAACTGTCGACTGGCCCACGTACGCCTCCAGGACGTTGCGGCACAGTCGGTGCGGTACATTGTCTGGATTAGTATTTGCAGGAAGCTTCGCGACACGGCGGCACTCCAAATAATTTCGCTACCTTCGCTGCGGGCAGGCAGCGCCACCTTTCCATAAAACGAATTGCTGAGAACACATGCACACACATATAAGTAGAGATAACTCGAAATATTAGAAAATGAACTTTCTTGTGTTTTTATATACGTATAGCATTTCAAAAGAGCTGAGGGCTGTACATGCATTCATAAATGGACGCGGCCCTAAAGTGCTTAATGCTACAATTCGCCGCATACTATCACCCCCTTCGTTTTCAGGAGAGCTTAAAGGCCGATTTTAATCTATAACTCTTTATTCGGGTGAAGTTACGTTTGCTCCTATCATTTTGAGTCACAATATTTACAGCGCACGATAATCTGAATACGTGTTATGGACGGTGGCCAGTCACTAGGGCACAGTAGGCATGCGGGGCCTAACAGATTTTTGCAATTTGTTCGAGTTCCTCGTAAGCAATAACTTTAACAAATAGTAGGTGCCTAATAAAGTTATTCCTCATTATGCGTACTTGCATACAAGGTTTGCCCCCAAATTTTGAGAAGTCTTTAATTATAGGTGTCTTTAGCTATCGATATTTGTTCTTTGCCGATAGACTTTCGGGAAATAACTAATGCAATTATTAGGTTCAGGGCTCAAAGTTTGTTCAGAAAATGATCTTTAAAATATGCTTCACATTGGAATTGGCTTCCAAAATATTTTTCAACGTTCACATTCCAATATGAGAATTTGGCGAGGAACATTTCTATTTAAGGTATGATTTTCTTTTGCTTCACTAGATAACAAATTCATTAGAAGAATTTAGCTAAATTTCAGGCTGAACATTTTGTTACGTACGGAGAGAATGCTTTTGTCATATACAGCACTGTTTTCGAGAACTCCCAGTTAACTGTGATGTTATGAATCATCGAGCCCGACATTCATCAGGAACACGATTTCTCACATTGCTTACAGGGCACTGCTTTGAAAAGACCTTCCTAGCAATAATGTAGCGTTATATTTTGGATTTCGGTTGAAAAGACGAGCGAGACACCAATGATATTTGTGAGGGTCCGCTTTCGTGAGGGCGGCCTAGGCACTTCGTTGACACAAGGCAGAATACAAGTTTCCTGAGGATCTGCGCGTTTTTAGAAGATTTGATAAAAAGGGAGGCATTCCTGCGTCCTAAGCGTTGCATGTGAACACGATTCTATTTGCACGAAAGGTACTCGAAAATTTGAACTATGATGAACGGAATGGCTCATGCACAAGAAGCAGGCTTCCTCCATCGGTCATCAATGTCCATTTTCAGCTCTAATAATCTCTCTCTGCGTGTGCATGTGCGTGTGTGTCTGTGTGTTTTTTTCGTTTTCTACTGATTGATTGATGTATTGGACATGTCTATTCTTCAAGACTGGTACTTGGATGCTTCAGCTAAAGAGAAACAGTACCGATGATGTCCAGGCGAGCGTGAGGGTGTTCTCACAACCTTCTGACAGCAACACGGAACCCATCAGAACCAGTGCACGAATGATAGACGTGTTAGTTGGAGAACCCTCCCGGTCTGTCGTCATTGTTGACGTCACTAAAGGGAAGAAGATCGTCTTGAATGCAAGTGTTACTGCCAAGATAACTGACTGGCTTGGAGCAACCACCACCCTAAGACCTCGTGACAATGGCCAAGGTGCGTAGAACGTTGCTCGATCTTGTTATCGCAGAGCTCGATTTAGTTTGTTATAAATCCTAAATATTCTCAGACTGAAATCATACAAGCCCGAAAGAATAGCACAGCTCAAATATCAAAAATTATGTAGTTTGATTGGCGTGGCCGTAGAATACCTTCGGTATCGGCCAAGAAAAGAGGTTCAAAACATGCTCTATACGCAAAGGTGTAACTAAGAAAGACGTTGGCTTCAGTAATTAAACATAAACGAAATTTTCCTTTAGCAAGGCTGAAAGTGAGGACACCTTGCAGGACAGCTCGTTTTTCCTTGGTCAATATCTGTTTATTCCAATTTATACTGCCACTACGGCTACGAACACTTCGTGCGATATTCCAGCATGTTGCTATTGCAATCGTGTCTTTGCCCTGATGGTGAAACTGCGATATCTTTTTAACGCCGCAGCGTGAAGGGCCCCGCGTCGTAGAAAGTCCGGTTCCGGCGTCTCGCGTCCGGCGACCAGCGTGGCCGTCGTTTCTGGAAAAATCATTCCCAATCACGCACACCCAACCAAGCAGGGCCCCCGTGTAGCACAAAAGAGCTAGTGAACTAACTGAATTTCTCAAAGTAAAGTGCACCAGAAAAAAATTTTCATGCAAGACTTATACACTCCCTACAGACATGATAGCGTCAGACTGCAATTTCATTATACGAGAAAAGCTAATCTTTTTACGCGGAAGCTCAAACTCCTTTCAACGCGATAATCCACCTATTTGAGGTATGTCCAAGAGTAGGAGCGGCGTGGCCCACTCGGTTCCTTCAAAACATCATCAATACGAGAACCAGAAAGCTCGCTTTCGTGCATAGAGTTTGTCGCCAGCGTTTCCCGGTAAACATTACGGTTACATAAGCTGTATTTGCCGGGAAGCGTGAGAAGCAGTCCAGGATCTTTGAATGCTATCGCGTTCGACTCTTAAAGGCGAAGCTTAAGCGTCTTCCAACTTTTCTTTTTCCCTCTTTTTGCGGCATGGCGCACGGTCAGTAGCGGTATTCCGCGTTCTATATTAAGCTGTTTACGAGGCGGCGTGCCTTCATTATTGAATTGGCTGAATCCGGGTGAAACGCAGATAACATTGGATGTGTGAACTTGAATTTCTTGCTTGAAGGGCATCTCCGTCGAGAGGAACGGCGCGCGGACTTTAAAACATCCAGCGGTTTTGAAAAAACAGTCGCGCAGATAGTAATAATTTTGCATACGCGTTTGGCACCGCGTGATAGTCGCGCGGCGTGCTAGTCGGTTTTCAATTCTTAAACCTAATTAGCATCACATCAGTTGTTTTACACGGTCCCTTTCGTTAGTTTTCCTTTCGCACTACCACTTCTTGTGTGGAATTCTTGAAGCTGCTCAAAGGAACAAGAAAAAAAAAACTACAGAAATTTTGAGAATTGCCTAATAAAGCGTAAGCATTGTTTGGCTCTGCTGTGGCTTCGTTTTTACTTAGTGCTGCTTAAATCCCTTACCTAGTTTCTGCGCGTCTACCGATCGTCTTTCCAGTGGCAAAGAGTGCTTAGGTTTTAGCAGACAGTTGCCACACTTTCTCGCCGCATCAAACCTCTTGAATGCAATTGTATCAAATGCGCCGGAATGCCGAGCTCAGGCGCGCCTCGACGGAGCTGCAGAGCGGTCGAAAGCGAACACCAGGACGCGATTGGAGATCTTTGTTCGATAAGCGTTCTGTTCGGTTGCTGCCACGTCACCAAGTGTCAGTGCGCAAAATTTCTGAGAACGGGGTGGAGAGAACAGCCAATCGGCAAGCGGTGAACTCTCAGGCAGTTTACTTCCCTCGTTTGTCGTCTGCTTGCAGACAGTGTACTACAAAACGAAATGTTTCTCGTCTTCCAATGAATAAAATCTAAATTTTGTCTGCTCAAGATTAAACACGTTTTTAAATAGAAGCAAGTGTGAATGCTGCAATTTATAACTATTAGTTTCTCTGCGTCGGCCCTAGGTTGTGTCGAGCACGGCGAGAACAAAGAAAGAAAAAAGAAACGACGGGAGCAGTGGCGCACTTTTCATGAGGCGGCAACAACATTCCAGTGGGTCGCTCGCACCGATGATGGGGTCGACTTAGCCGTACAGCCAACGCACTATTTGTTTCGAGAAACGAAAGCGACGCCCGAATTCGCCTTCTGACATTTTTTAAACCCGTTTCGCAATGCCACCCGCTCTCCTTCCTCCTCGATCAATGCCAGCGCAAACACCGAAGTTCCCAACGCAAGCGCCATTTTTCTTGAATTAAACTATGGATTATATACGAACGTGCTAATCAACTGCCGAACCTACCGTTTGGATCCAATCCCATCCAGCAATCGCGCCATGCGAAGCCGGTCTCTTAAAGAGCGATGATTTCTCGAAACTTCCCTAATCCCGCCGGGTTCGGCGCCTAGCAGACGAAATGCTCGGTGGGAGGATGACTGATAGGAGTGTGTCGTCATTCTGACGTCACCAAAAACGTGGCCGCGCCCCGATGCTGGCGACGTCGGCGCGGAGTAGGCCAATCTCGCGCGCCTGTAACCGAACGAACGCGCCGAACAACCATCTCCGATCGCACCCCAGATAGATAGTGATCCTACAAAGAAAAAAAAGACGCTTGATTCTGCAACCCGTGAGGGAGCACGGCGAAGCGTCGTCAAGGGAGAGGGAGTAGGAAGTGAAAGATGATAGCGAAAGAGGGGGAGGATGTGGCCTAGCAGGCACCACTATGGTCGACAGGTGGCAGTCGTCAGTTAAGTTGCCAGCGTTGTAGCGGGCGTTTACAGTGTGTCCATTCCAGTGGAATTTATAAACTCCAGCAGGCATCGCAGCACCGGGAGCTTGGTACACACCGGGAGCAGCAGGTCAGACTCTGTGGCCGCTGGAAGGCCATGGCGTCTGTAAGTGTTGATCACTACGGAGCGTTCCTGCGCACAAGATGGGCAGGCACAGAGAAGGTGCTCCAGAGTCTGGAGGTCGAACACCAGCTGTCGCAGCAGCGCGCTAGGCGTCGCTTGAGGGGAGAGTGCATCGCCGCGATGGCAGGTGACCCTCACTGTCGCTTTCGCAAGCTTGCATTATGTTCGTGTTCCTCGTCCGCACAGCCTCTCGCCGGCGTTTCGACTGCGCCTTGGTAAGGCCCAATGAAAATGCGCTCGTTGGCCCGCGAGGTGTTCAGTACTCGAAGGACTCTCAGCAGCGTTCACTTGGGACGTTGGGCAACCCCAAAATCTTAAGTAGGCCCAACCAGAAGATTAAAGTGTGCCCGTCCCCAAATTTCAAATTGGCTTACCTGAAAATTTCCAAGTTGAAACCCCTCCCCCGAAGAAAAATTCAACTTAGTCTACCCCAAGTTTAATTTGGCCTACGTTGAAATTTCAGGTTGGTGCACCCCCAAATTTGTTTCCCCACCCTAAAATTTGAAGTTGGCCCACACCAAAAATTCAGTAGGCCCACCTCCAAGTCTCAAGTTGACTCAAACGCAAATTTCAAGTTGACCCACCATCGAAGTTCATTTGGCCCACCCCCAAATTTCAGTTTACCCATCCCTACTCTAGGCTGCCTCATGAATTTTCTAGGGAGCCCTACGTATCTCTATGAATATTGTTTTTATTTTATTGCGTTAAATTGTTCCTTGTAGCCTTAGAAAGCTGCAAATCATCTATATTTACACTTTCATAACGAATAAATGTCTGAGCTTTGCAAATACGACGCATTCTTGTGCAGATACAAGGCCTTGCACATTTCACATGATGCGGCTGGGGAGCTCGCGAAAGAAAGCTTAGGCTGTAAAATTTATCAATACCGTGAGCATTGATTACTCAGCACACTCCCGTAGCGTGGCACTACACAAAAGGACGTTGAGCAGCGATGGTTTAACGATGTTTTTGTTCTGTTGTGGCTGAAGTTCAGTAATAAAGAGTTGCTGGCGCAAATTTTGCAGATGCTGGCGCTTGTTGGAATCGGTTGGCGCAGACAGGGCTAATTGGAGATCGCCGTGAGACGACTTCGTCCTGCAGTGGACAATAAATAAGCTGATGATGATGATGATTATTTTGCAGAGCCGGACGTGTACGCAGATGACGGGAAGTACTCTGAGTACTACACCGACTTTATTGGAAGTGGAAGGTACATCTTGGAGGCATACGTGAGTGGTCACAACGTTAACGTGTCCTGCAGGACGGCATGTTCTGCAAGCTCCAATAAGCCCCTCATTATGAAGCAGGATACCACCGGTGAGTACAATCATTCAGACGTTTTCTTGAAACACCCGTACTGAATGTAGGAACACGATCCCTACTTTTCTTTTGCAGCCTCGTGCATGAGCACGAAAATCTTTTGCTTGGCATCAAGCTAAAAAACAAACCCTGTGCCACGTAGTGAATGAGATGACGTATTGACGGGAAGAAAACCGACATGCCACGTGTAAAGCCTTGTCAGATTATGTTATGTTGCAGGCAACCGATAGTTTATTGACAAAAGTACTACTGCTTAAAATGCTGCCAGTATTGGGTCTGCTTTATTCTAGTGGTTTTCAATGGGTACACTCACCTATAGCCGGGCCACTTCAAATATTGAAAACAAATTCCACCCGCATAATCACAAGGCCCCTGTCATACGTGCCCAGAGCCCGAAATAACTGAGAATGTACATCGAACTGTTGCATGGTTATCTACCGCAAAGACACAAAGCTAGTGTGTAACTTGCGAAGGATCGTAACTTAAGGTAACAAAAGAACAGCTAATTACTTAACCTCCACCGGTGGCAACCCAAGAAGACGGCTATTGTCTAGGCCACGAACGAAGAGCTACATGCGATTGCACATTATGCATGTCAGGTTTTTCATACTGCTTGTCGTGCTACAAGAACATAGAATGATTAATAATTATAGGTATGTATGGTACAACAGTTTTATTTTGTGTGTATCAAACTGTAGGAGAAATATCGCTCATTGCCTTTCCAAGCCACAGTTTTGACAAAGTCAGTATCAGGCACTTCTTTCAATCTTCAACAGTTCCTGATTTCCCACCAATGTGCCTGCGGCATCTAGGAGGTAATCCTAACCCAATCGTAATGCGATACTTGGCAAGTCTTTTAAATGAATTAGACGTCAACAGCGCCACAATGTTTCTGAAAGGCATAAAGCTTCCCCAACAGAGTAATGCAGATCGGAAGCGATGGCATCGTAAGCTTGGTGTCCTATATTTAATGAGGACCCGAGCCGGGATCGGGCCTAGGACCTTCTAGCTAGGGTCGGATAAGCGTGGGCTTGCTATTTCAATCTTCCGAGGACGCCAACTTTAAGAATGCCTACCCTTACGTTTTTTTATTAAGAGGCGCCTCTGGGTCTCTGAGAAAGCAGGGCAGGCAGGCAGCGGCCTTGGTGCGGCACAAGGCACAGATTAAGGTCCTAGTGACCACCCGTGCCTACCTGCACGCCGCATCAGCTTCCACGTGCGCGGCATTGGGAGACTCGTCAACGAAGTTCCGAGGTTATTCGCACCTGATAAGTTTTTCTTTCTCTTTCTTTTCTTCATTTCTTTTCTGCGCAGTTTCAGTAAGGGATGAGTAGTGTTGTTGCTGGAGGTGAACCTACCTTTGCTACATTTGCTCGCCTTTTTAGTGATGCATTCCGACGCTTCACAAATAGCACCAATGAGCTACCTGGACTACCTTACAAAGGTGAATGAAGTGGCCCGTAGGTCCGAAGTAATTAGCATATAACAGATAAATACATTTTTCGGTGATCCTTGCTGCCCTGATCGTCATTGTCACAGTACAACAAAAATTCAAATGTTGGCGATAGTTTTACGAAACATCATTTCTGCACGTCGGTCTTTGTATCTGTCCTTGCACGCCTCTGTTGGTGAAAGGAAGCAAGACGGATGCTTGCGTCGACCAAGATTCTACCAACTAGCGCTGAAGTAGGTGAAATTCGCAATCACCTAATCACTGAAGAAGTCACCGTGATCTAGCAACTATTTGACGCTTGTCAATTTTCGCTTTTCGAAGTTTCTGGCACGCTCGGTGTGCTACGTTTGGAGTTAAACCATTACTCGAATGCGTTTGTGGTATCCCTAATAAAAAACGAGTGATCAGGTCATTTTTTAAAAAGAATCATGCTATCGTCACCGCTGAACTGGGCGCCAACATGAAATCATATCCTAAACAGAATTTTCGTCGGAACTGAACGTGATCGTAAACCGATATTTCTGAACGTGCCTCCACCCGAGCTCAACCGGAACCGCAAAAAAAAACAATAATATTTATCGGCTAGCCGTGCATCGGTTTTGGCATATGGGGCGACACGATTACTAAACACGTTAACGATTCTTCGAATCAGCTATTTCAACTGGCGCGTTAGGACAATTTGTTATGACTCACAAGCTGAGACTATCAATATGCGAGAACACATACAGACGATGGGCACTTGCCGTTCACCACAGCCAACTCTATTGGGACTTATGGTCTTGGTTTTGCGAGTTGTACTCCGTGTCTGAAATTTTTCAGGGACTCTGCGTAATCGCCACTTTTGTTGAACCTAAAAATTAGGTGCTTTGTTTGCAACAAGACGAATTCACGTTTTCATAGCTGTCATATGGCATTTCATTCAGGTGTGTGTGCGTGTCGTGCTTTAGGTCGCGTGCATGTGCACGGGGGAGCATATTTCTTTGATTGGTCTTCACCCCAAGTGTTATTTAATAAGAACACCACCACTAGAACTGTAGTAGTTGTAGCAACGCGAGTGGTCAATTCACGCGCAACGCCCAATGTTTAAAAACGGAGAGAACAACCAAGCCCGAGATTGCGCGGCCTCGGTTCGTGTTGGCGCCATTCCAACATCCGGATTCAGGCAGAGCCAAAGTTCGCTCATATCACGAAACACATTAACTAATCATTGACTGAAAACTGGATGCTATTTGGATTAAGCCTAAGAAAGCAATAAGATTGCTTCTCATTCGACATGAATTGTGGTAGCACATGAGCATTACCCATATGTGTCACCATTTATCTTTTATATATGTTCCCCTCCAAATTTCCTGCCTCGAGCTTCAGCATTTTACATTTTACCGGTTCTTTGAAAAACAATATTCATATCAATTAGTCAGTGGTGTGGAAGCGACAGGAAATAATAAATCGTTCTTCAATGGCATGTTCCTCGAACACCTCTCATGTCCGTGAACGAGAACTGACTGAGGCATCCAGTAGAATGTCTTTTCACCAACTCGTTAGCGGTGTTAAAATCTCCTTATATGCAACTGTTAACTCTTCCCAAAAAGCACCTACTGTAAATAACACGCAGCCCAATGCCTTCAGAAGGAGCTTTCTTGACAGCAAGGACAAAGCCGTGTTTTGTTTGTTTGTTATGTCTGAAACCCTCGCAACAATATTTTTATTTGCAGAATCACCTATAGGGCCCTGCAAAGTGCCCCATGAGTTTCCCGAAGAGTGTTGCAAACTGTCCCATTCGTATCCCAAAAAGTGCTTCCCTTCCTACAACGGCACCTTCAAGTACAAACGCCAGCGGCAAGGAGAAGAGACAATCAACGGCACTTGGCATATTGTTGTCGATGGAGGATCATTCTATGTCGGCCACAATATCACCAAAAGCATGTATCCGCCATTGAAACCTTGGAAATTTCGAGTCTGTTGTGCGACACCAGGAAACAATGGCACTCTTCTCGTTGAGATGAGCTGGAATTGGGCGGGTGCACACCTGAACTCTGGAAAAGGTTGGTATTAGATTAGATCTGAAAGCGCAGCGTAGTTCTTTACCACATAAGTACGCCGAAGGACGAACTGAAAGTGTGAACATGGTTCTGGAATTATTCCCCGGGGAACTGGTCACCTGGAACGAATTCGGCGCGCGTTGAGTAGAAGTGCAATACTCTGACTGTTACGTCAAACGTGTAATCCATGCAAAGTGAAATCAAGCCAATTCGTGACATTTCGTGACGCCACCTTTCTTGCGGGCAGATTTAAATATGTATCTATGAATCGAAAGTAGCTGTGATACCTAAGCCCGAATGTAGGTACTTTGTATGGTGATAGAGATACAAAATAACGAGAAAAAATTGATACTGAAATAAGGGCACGAAATATCAGCTGTTCAAAAGTATTCTATCTGTAAGATGAGGACAGGCGCAGTGTAGTATCGAGTACATGCTGACGTCTTTTGTTACCAATTCGAGACATACCTCGCATGAGAAATAATTCGCTCAGATTTTGCTCTAGCATTTGTTTCGTTTCATGTGTGCTCTCTAACAGCGTCATCAATCGATATCCGGGTGAGTAAGACGTCCGCAAGTCTCAAGGAAAACTTCGAGTCACAAGAAAAGATTGATTCAACCCATTTGGTTAAGGGTACTTTAGAACCTGGTGAAGCACACACGCTTAACGAAGTAACCATATCGCTTTCTCGTGACTTGGCAGAAGTTACAGAAAATTATACAAGATGGCAAGTTATGTTTGCTGCTAGAACGACAAACTCGCTTAACGTGACTTCCGAGCTGTCAGATGTAGCAGACTTGGACTACTTCGACGAGGAAAAGTACACATCAGAGCCCCTAGCCAGTGTGCCCACAAGACAAACAGCAGCAGAAGAAGGTACCACAACATCGACAGTCGGAAATACAGCCGAAAATGATGTGGCGTTTACAGCGATAATTGAAGACTCTGACGACGACCAAAAGTACACGTCAAAGGCGCCAAGAAAGGAGTCCCCGGGATACACGGAAGCTGACAAAGGCAATGAATCTACAGGCGGGCACCGCGCCGAAGACAGCAATGATGGCACATCCACATCTGCAAAGCCTTTGGTTCTGGCTCTTATTGTGGCTGCGGTGGTGATCGTTTCTGCCGGACTATGGGCGCTTAAAATGATCAAGGATGAACGCGAAGACGTGGTGCAACATGAGGCTGCTATTGAATCGACCGCCACAACAAGTGTGTCAGTGCAGTAGAGTTGAAAACTTTGGAAGTTAATAAACCTCACTCAAGACGAGACATCAGGTAGTGTTTTCAGACTCGCATGTTCTTATTGAGCCTGCTGTTTCACCGAAGATATTCAATTCCTAATATTACCACTCTGCACGTGCTATTTTTCAAAAGCTCGCTGCTTCTCGTGCACCTGAGGATCAGTGACAAATATTTTTTCAGCAACTCCATAATATATTTATTCAAACAGCAGCAAATGTTACAACTGCTGGATTGAGAATGTTGCTTGAAAATCATGCGTTTGGCAGCATCCCTTATGCAAGTTTTATAATATGCATCCATCAATTCCGCTACGACTTGCAGTGAGTTCGAGTTACTGTCTGCTGAAATTACAGCGCGATCGAAGGACAGTGTAAGACCATGCAAAATGAACGCGCCTTCTGCGATAATCTAGAAAGGTGAAGAAAAGGGAATCAACCGAGGGACCCGATTTTTTTTATAAGTCATAAGAAGCCAACAAACAGAGCGTCGCTAACGAAATCGGAAGGTTGTGGGATCGTTCCTCACCTGCGGCAAGTTGTTTTTTCATCCTCTTTCATTTCCATTATTTTATCCTTTCTTTATTCATTTATTAGGCACAAGTAATTTGCCCTATGTTGTCTTTGGTGGGAGTGTTTGTTGGCTTGTTATAATAAATCAAGAAAGGTGGCATTGCTTTAAGAAGGAGGGTGTTCAATTTTGTATATAGAACAGTCGTCGTAAAATGTCAATCATAAATTCTTAACATGTTTTACCAACAAAGACTTGCAGTGAACGAGTTGCCAATTGAATCATTGAATCAATAAATAAAAAAGTTAACGCGCGACAGCAAGCGAACAAGAATAGGCAGCGGTTGCAGGATGTATGGTGGTTGCAAGGGGAATGTGGAAAGGGAGCTGCAGGATTACAACAAAGGCGAGAATAACAGGCTTTAGGTATTTCTTTTATATGCATTGTTAAGGTGGCGCTTTAGGGGCAGGATTCCTTGCAAGCTTGCTCACTGATGCAGATGAAAACTAATAACCTCTATTAAGAGATAACTAGTCCGGTCGTGTCGACGAACTTCAGCCGTGTAATTACGGCGCCCCATATTGCCTGAATGGTTGAAGTTGCACAGTAATCGTGGAGGTTCTTGATTACCTTGACCATATCTTCTGCGTCAGGAATAAGCCAGGAATTGTGCTCCTCAGAAACCTCACACCTGAACGCAAAACGAGCTCGCAACTCCACCAGACAAAAGAATTGATAGCGATAGCAACATCATCCGGGAATTAAGTTTCGTAGTTTTATCTGTCGCGTAAGCTGCAGTAAACCTTCGATTACTGATTATAATAGAAATCGTTATGTCACGTGCGCGCATATAAACGTGAAAGAAAATATCTCTCTGGTGACGAGAAGACTCGCGCGGACCACGCTGGCGCAATAAAGAGTGGGGGCAGAGGAGAGTGAATGCTTTGTGCTGCCCGTTGCTGAAACAATTTCCAAACTCGGGATTACACAATTTCCAGGCGCTAGATGCGCGGCGACACAGAGGACACGGAACGATCCGCCATTTTGGTTCTCCCAAATTTTCCGCCTGTCGTGGACTGAGTGAGTGAATAAACTTTATTGCAGGTCCGGCAAGGACGCGAACTCGTCGCGCACGCGGCTAGTCCCACGTCGGGACCGGCAGGTCTAGCCGGACGGCCAGGATTTGCTTTTCTAGAGCGGGGCTGCACATTGTAAGATGAAGGGTAGGGAAGTTTCCATTGAAGCCCCTATGTTCAGAACATGGCGGTTCGGCAGCGTTTCATGTTACTTAGGGCCATCTTCCTGACAAAAAAAAGGAGGGACGCTATTTTTGTTGACAAAGGAGTGAGATTAATTTCTTTAGGCTTGCCACATTGACAGCACCTTATCACGTCCCGGCTTATTTTAGTTGATTTTAATCGTTTCTGTCTGATTGCCGTAAATTATACTTTTTTACTGACCCCGCTGACTCATGATTCATCACATGTGTGTAGCTCAGAGCCACTATAGTTCAGACAAACGGTGACTAGCAGAACCATGCGGGTGAGAGGGGGAGGGGGCGTAGAGTAGCGGACAACCTCTACGAGCATGATTTTCGGGAGCTTACAAGAGCACCAGTGCATGGCACTTGAAAGCGGCATGAACGCCTCTTTTTTCTAGAAAGTGCTGGAAAATGGGAATGCACTATTTTTACTGACAGAGCGAAAGAGAGTTGTCTTTTTCGTTCCTCGTAGCACATGAAAAGATATTAGGAATATTCATTTCTATGAATAAAAAAATGTTATTTGCTTGAGTTTACTTCGGGTTCTTGTTTCAGCAGCGATGGTTGTTTCCTTCTTCGCTAACCTTGCCTCAATCGGAGCTGAAACAACAGCCCTTGACGCGAAAGCATAACTGGGCAGCTAGCGCAATTGGCGAATGTCTATTCGAAGGCGTGAGGAAGGCGCCATGTAAGAAAGAGCGCGCTGAGCGAGTGGCAAAGCAGCAAAAGCTAGAGGAAAACCCAGGCGGCATTGAGCGAAGTGGGGGAAGGAACAACGTGGCGAAGCGGAGAAACCTAGAGGAAAGCCCAGGTGACGCTGAGCGAAGGGGGGGAAGGAACAACGAGGCGAAGCGGAGAAACCAAGAGGAAAGTCTAGGTGGCGTTGAGCGAAGTGGGGAAAGGAACAAAGAGGCGAAGCGGAGAAACCTAGAGGAAAGTTTTGGTGACGTTGAGCCAAGCGGGGGAACGAACAACGACGCGAAGCGGTGAAACCTAGATGAAAGACTAGGTGACGTTGAGCCAAGTGGGGGAAGGAACAACGAAGCGAAGCGGTGAAACCTAGAGGAAAGACTAGGTGACGTTGAGGGAAGTTGGAGAAGGAACAACGAGGCGAAGCGGAGAACCCAAAAGGAACGTCCAGGTGGCGTATAGCGAAGTAGGGGAAGGAACATCGAGGCGAAGCGTAGAAACCTAGAGGAAAGTCTAGGTGGCGTTGAGCGAAGTGAGGGAAAGAACAACAAGGCGAAGCGGAGAAACCTAGAGGAAAGTCTAGGTGGCGTTGAGCGAAGTGAGGGAAAGAACAACGAGGTGAAGCGGAGAAACCTAGAGGAAATGTCCAGGTGACGTTGAGCGAACTGGGAGAACGAACAATGATGCGAAGCGCAGAAACCTAGAGGAAAGCCCAGGTGACGTTGAGCGAAGGGGGGGAAGGAACAACGAGGCGAAGCGGAGAAACCAAGAGGAAAGTCTAGGTGGCGTTGAGCGAAGTGGGGGAAGGAACAACCAGGCGAAGCGGAGAAACCTAGAGGAAAGTTTAGGTGACGTTGAGCCAAGTGGGGGAAGGAACAACGAAGCGAAGCGGTGAAACCTAGAGGAAAGACTAGGTGACGATGAGCGAAGTTGGAGAAGGAACAACGAGGCGAATCGGAGAACCCAAAAGGAAAGTCCAAGTGGCGTATAGCGAAGTAGGGGAAGGAACACCGAGGCGAAGCGGAGAAACCTACAGGAAAGTCTAGGTTGCGTTGAGCGAAGTGAGGGAAAGAACAACGAGGTGAAGCGGAGAAACCTAGAGGAAATGTCCAGGTGACGTTGAGCGAACTGGGAGAACGAACAATGAGGCGAAGCGCAGAAACCTAGAGGAAAGTTCAGGTGACGTCGAGCGAAGTGGGGGACGGAACAACGAGGCGAAGCGGAGAAACCTAGAGGAAAGCTTAGGTGACGTTGGGCCAAGTGGGGGAAGGAACAACGAAGCGAAGCGTAGATACCTAGAGGAACGTCTAGGTGACATTGAGCGAAGTTGGAGAAGGAACAACGAGGCGAAGCGGAGAAACCTACAGGAAAGTCTAGGTGACGCTGTGGAAAGTTGGGAAGGGACCAACGAGGCGAAGCGGAGAAACCTAGAAGAAAGTCTAGGTAACGTTTAGCGATGGGAGGCGGAGGCGCGCTGGGGTGTTTGACATGATCTGGCAGTTGTTAGAGGTTTTGTTCGCGATATGAACATGCCGGTTCGTCTCGTGATAACGTCGCTCTCGCGCGCTTTGCGGTGTGGGTGCGTGGGAAACCTTGCGACGGTGAGCCGAAGATGGCGGTTCAATCTCGCATGCAGAAGCAAGGAAACGCGCCGTCTTCCCACTGGGGGTGGTAGTGGGGGCGCTTTACTCCTGCGGCTGCTGCGTGTGGCGCGTCCGCGCGATTCCTGTCGTGAATACCTTCTGAGATGCACACAGTGTAGGTGTCCTTGTGCACTAGAACACTGCGAAGTGTGCCGTGCGAGGGCAGAGAGCGCACTCTTTTCGCGTTGATACCGCGAGGTGGCGCTGTTCACAGCAGGCGTACTCGGAACGCCTAGTCTGGATCAGCGCGTCGGCGCGCATTGTGCATACACGAAACGACGACACAAATAAAAGTATGGCTGGGAAATGCAGACGTCTTTTTCCGAGTTCATTCCACTATACAATGATTCACTTCGTACTTCGTAAATAATGCGCGTTGCAAGATTTTGCGTAACGTGGTGCCCGTGCTTGGTACGCGGAGCAAGATACACAAGCAAGGGGTGGATATGCGGACTGTAAGGTGCTCATTAGAAAACTCTTACGAAAAAGCAAATATCAGGGCATCCACAATTGAAAATTTTATAGTATATACCTGAAAAATGAGAAAAAAGAAGATGTCGTACGCATACATACGTAAAACCTGGGTGAAAGTTTAAGCGACGAATATGGGCAGCCGCAGAATCACGAGAAAAAATATTTGTGATCTGCACAATTGTCGCACCTGTTTATTATAGAATACTTATTATGGCTGGAATAATGAAAAGCTGTTTTCACTGGTGTTTCAGTTTTTTATGATAGGTTTATAAGATTTTCGAACGATGTCTTTTAGGCTGGCCGCTTAAGTTAAGCAGGCCCATGAGATCATTTTTCCTGCCCCGAGCCAATTTTTATAGCCGCGCAGTAGGGGAGTGCTTACTGCCGTACTTTCTCAAATCGACCTGCTGTGACTCGGCAAGTTTCGTCATGCTGTGATTATCTGTGCATATAACGTGCATCGGAAGAACAAATCAATACCAAAAAGAATGTGAACATACACTGAAGTCATCGCCGACCAGATAGGTCCCATTCTTCGCTAGATTCATGACCATTCCCACTGTGTGGTAAGGTTCCAGTTGGTTTAGCGTCACGGTCATCATCATCAGCATCATTATAATCATCATCAGTATCATCGTCATCATTAGCGTTCTCGACGACGACATGCGTGTGTACCACGCATCTGTTCTTAAAAGCTTTCAAAATTTTTTCAAGACTGCATCGCGCATCTTGACGATTTTTTACACGAATCTAATGAGATTCGTCTAAGCCTTTTCTTAAATCACCCGTTTCATAGCCAATTCCGACAGTAGGTATGAACCACACTCAGGAGTTATGAACCGCAATCAAAGAAACAAACTCATCCGATTCTTGGTCATTCCCCTATAGTGGGCATGAACCACGCTTGCAGGCAAAGCAACCACCCAACAAACTGCTCCGGAGGCTGCTTTTTCCTCTGGAATCCTTCTACGGTAAGTTTTAGCTAAATATTGATGAAATGTATGCTTTTCATATGTAGTTTTGTTTCAGCGCTTCTTTTAGTCTGCACTTCTTGTCATAAAACCACGATGCATTTTTTGAGCAAGGTAGGCGAGCATGAGGCCGCATTTTTCATCCAGAAATGAAGGCTTTTCCATAGGTGTCTCGCGATGCCATTCCTTAGTGACCTGTGGAGAATGCTTTTAGTACATTGGCACCAAGCGCATTTTTATCCCTCTGACGCCGCATAACGCAATTATTGGGGGAATGAAAGCCACGAAGGTGTTAGAGGCGGAGCCCTTGCATGGCACCGGCCTACCCTTCCCGAAGATCACAGAGGGACGTCAATTAGGCCGGAATGGCTTTTCTGCCTGGTGCACCGGTTCACGCCTGTTCTCAGCGCCATCACGAGTGCTCCGTTTTTGATGCCAATGCGGATAGACGCTTATTTCCCTTATACTTCGCGCGAAAGGCCTAGTTCCTAGGGTTGACACAAGCCTGAATCCTGGAGGTATAAGATGTGCGTTTTCACCTGCAGACCCATTTTTGACGTGTATGCCAGCATTTATGGCGCTTTCTCAGCACATTGAAAAATGTTGTGAGCTACCTTGCGCAAGATTATAGATGTTTTCTCTAAAACACTATGCGCTCGAACAGCGGTTTTTATTAAGGCGAACGCTTCAGAAGGCTCATGGGTCGCATATTCAGTTGGCCTGCGTTTTGGCACCAAAATTCAAGCCAACCAACTTGGTGACATGGGTGAACAGGCCATATCTCAGTTGGATTCCATTTGATATCGTGAAGGTCAGTAATCCAACCCGGGATCCTTGGTGTTAATTAAGGCGAAGTTATTAAGATAAGCACATGTAATTAAGATAAAGCCAGTTAAGGGACCCGAACCCACGACCTCTGTTGGGAGTCGTACCCACGACCTGTGGGGTTAATTATAGTAAAGTTAATTACCGCACAGTTAATTATGGTGTAGTTAAGGCATTTGAACCCATGACCTTGGGTGGGAGAGAACAAGCAATAGGAAATAACGCATTCGAATAAAAATGTCAAGCAATTTATTGAATGTCTCGTGAGCGTAGGCTTTCGCCTTGAGACTCTTTAGCGTATGCTAAGATGACGGTCGACCTTTTTACTTTGCTTCTCCTTCCGTACTTATTTTTTTAGATTGGGTGTCTTCCTCTCTCGATGAAGTATCGACCACTGCCAGCTTTCCCGCATTTCATACATATCCGATATACAATAGCCATCAGCATTTAAGATGTCTATGAATCAGGATGCCTCTTAACGATTAACAAGGCTTTCAAGAAATTAACACGAGGTAGAGGGCTCCTTTCAAAATATTAAGTTGCCTTCCAAGGAAGTCTACTCTTAAACGTTCGTGAATGGCTCTCTAAAACAGACTATCTCAAAAAAAAAAAAAAAAGCTTGGGAGGGGTTTTGTTTTAATAACCCACGTACAGGCAGTCACAGAAGTTCTTGAAAGTCCTTTTTCCTTTCCCTACCGATCAGGGTGAAATACACATGAGCATTGAACAGTTGCGTTCCGACGGAGGGAGAAAAGGCCTGCACATACATGGAGGGGTACGGGCGTAAAAACAAAAAAAGGCCAAGCGGGGAAAACATTGGCATTGACGCATCGGGTGCCTATAGTTCGCGAGTGTGGGATGTACACATGGTTTCTGTTCGTTTCTATGCGCTAACAGGGAGTGATGATGCGTATAAAACGGCTTTAGTCTTCACAAGGATAACTTAACGCATCTTAAAAGGGGACAGCAAATCAGCTCAGAAGGAGGGGCACGCGTGTCATTTTGATACAAACTGAGTCTGTTTGTGTGGTTACGTGACTGTTCGCAATTAGTTGTGTTAGATTTAGTGAACCAGTGGTTCCGCGAGTCTGAGTGAGTACGCAAATATGCATGAGCTTGCCTGGCTCTGATCCTAGCCGGTGGGCTAGGTATGTATGTATTCATGTGAGGCCAAAGCTCAGGTGAGCTGAGCCAGGCCTTGATGAGTACGAGTTCGCATGAACCGACCGGCTGATAACTGATTAGTCACGAGATTGAGTGAGCTCGTCTGAGGATGGTTTCAGTGAGTGAGCCTTAGTGAGCCTTCGGGTAAGAGCCTGTGTACACATCTGGATGAGTTCCGCTTATTCTTCTGACCTATGCTTTTCGTACGCACAGTTTCGCTTGCTTACACTCTCTGGTCCTAACTCTCAGTATTCCCGCTTTCGTTCGATTTTACATGCGCGACGGTTTCCTCACCTCAAACTGCACATACTGATCACCTATTCATGCTTACAAGCTTTCAAGGGGAGCAATCAGGTCCTCCCCCCCCCCCTCCTACACGTTTCCACTGACTTCCACATGTTCACTGTCTCACATTCACCTGCGATTGTGTAGACATTTCCTATCCTCGAAAATTACTTTTCACAGTTTGTTACATAACTGTGCCGCTCGCAGCTGCGGGCATTATTTAACCATGTAATGCCCAGACAGACTTCCACGTCAAAGAAAATCGGAACTTGCTCATTTTCATTTCTTGCCACGAAGAGTAAGTTCCTACAAAAAAAGGGTATGTGAGCAAAATTCAGTTAGTATACAAATTATTTCATTTGTTTTACAATCGAGACCACAAAACTCGCTGCAGCATATCTAAAAAATTATCATATATGTAATGCGCACATTTCTTTCTGGTTCAACTAGATTTTGTTATAAAACTCCTCATTGCACAAGAAATGCGTGGGGCATTGCGGGTCAACTGTCGTAACCAATTCAATCAGAAGTGCTCATACAGGATTTTGGGACCGGAGAGCGTAAACGGAATAATACAAAATTACGAGTACACTTTCATCTGATTTATATGGTGGGCGAGGTTAATGCCTAGCACGACGTGACACGAGTGTTCATTAATCTTTCGTGCCGGCACAGATGTAAAGAGACCCTTGCTATAGGAGGAAGTCAGATGCAACCACGAAAACGACTGTTCACACTGGCTCTCAAGACACAGATTCAACTATCATGGCGGAGCCATCCTCTATTTCCCTGTCCATCCTGGCACGGAGATTACATGAAGTCCTACCTGATACATTTTATGAACTCACACATGGCCACAAACTCGGGTTCAGTTTGACTCGTATCACTCGTGTCCAGGTACTCAACTCGTTGAGGGTCGCTGAATCGAGGGTTGAGGGTCACGCATCCCCGACGCCGATAAGATTATTGGAAGAAAGACAGCAGACCTGGACTACATTGAAAAATGATAAAAGCATTTCCCGCGTCGTTCCGAGCTGTTGTACTAAGAACAAGTACTAGAAAAAGCAGGCTGTCTGCGTGAGACTCGCCCGTCTGTGCACTTGCTCGCATCTAACACTGTCGACGTTTAACGTTTGTTAAAGGAATGTTTTTACAAAAGGTGTAATTAAGCAACAGCAATTATTCGTTCAGTAATCATCTGCGAAGCTCCTAATGAAGGCAAGAATGTTAAAGTTTCGCCACACATTACGCTTGACGTGTCTCTCGTCTCCACCGATCGTGAACTTGGTGTCATATACAGTCGAATTTCTCTACAAGAAAATGAACTGTACAACGAATTAGGAATCCTGTGAGCGTTCTATTTTGAGTGGTGCAGTGCGCAACGTTTAGAACGAAGTGACGCGAATAACGAATGATTTCGGAGTCCCTGAACTCTTCTTTTTAAAGGCGTTCGACTTCACAGTGGTTTCACAACTGCGGATCAAACGGCAGCTTGTGCCGTTGCGATACTGTGTAAATGCGAAATTTTATAGAACTGCCGTAATTATTCACCCAAATTTAGCATTTACCGTACGACACCCATAATATCCTTCGAACTTCGATGAACTATGAGAACCTGATCCGTTCCGTTCAATAAAGTAAATGAGTTCTGGAGTTTTATGCTCGAAATAAATGATTTGAACATAAGGTACGTTGTAGCGGGGACTACGGAATAATTCGAACCTACTGGATGTCGTTGACATCTAAAAAATTTTGAAGTATACCAGCGCCTTTGCATTTCGCCCCAATCGAAAAGCGGCCACCGAGTTTGGGGTCGAACCCACGATGGCACACTTTTCGCTGTGCCAGCTCACTAAGCGGGACAAATAAAGTCTTCATTCATGTGGCTTGTAAAAAATGAGACGGGGATAAAATATTCATTAGTGAGCAATTACACAAGCCACGCTACAAAAACGAAACGACCCCGCTGAACGTTAATATAAACGAACCAGCCTTTTCGGTGTCAGAGCACGTACAATCAGGACCATTTGTTTGCCACACACGTGGCTGGGCGCACGGTTTCTATTCCTGGCTCAGGATGTCACTACGAATTGCGCAAACCAACTCTTTATAATCATCCTATATATGGCTTTTTGTAGGCATGACATGTAAGATTTACTGCTTCTCATCATTACTATTACAGAGAAGTCATGGCCATGTCCAAGGGTGCACCTGCAGCAATGTTATTGTACTTCGCGACTGTCGTCTCTGGAACCATAGACAAAAGTGACGGCGGTTATACGGACATCTTAGTATCCATCCACCCGGATGTCACACCCAACGAAGACATCGTCCGCAACCTAAAGGTATGTGCGACAACTGGAACTTTCTTCAAAAGTTATTCAATAAGCAAACACGAATATAGCGAGGTGACAAAAAAATTCGGCAGCAGGGGAGACGAGACTGCGACCAGAGTTCGCATTGATTGTGAAAGTGGCGAAGTTCCGAAAGAAGCGTCAAAAGCAAGGACATCTTCGGGACTCTGCAAAAGGCGCGCGCTACAGAAAGCAAGCATTCGATGACTCATAAACTAAAAGCGGTACAACGACGCTTGGCGGAAGTGGGCAATGAGGATTGCGACGAGCAATCCGGCACGGAAACGCGAGGCGAAGTGGAAACGGGTGTAGAGTTTTCGTATGCAGGTGCCAACAAGTATTTCGGCAAATGCTGCTTGGAAAAGAAGTTTGGGTCGATATGATAGACTTTAGATATTTCATTTGAATAATTTACTTCACGGGCCGTTCAGGGGTTATAGAAAAGTGTGGATGATAACAAGAAAAAAGGAACATACAGCAAGAACAATAACAGTAAGTTGTTTAGTACAGCATATCATATTTACCGCAAATAAAGACGGGGAAAGAGAGAGAGAACACAAAAACAACACGTACCGCCCGTGCTGTTTTTGTGTTCTCTTCCGCTGTCCCCGTCTTTATTTGCGGTCAATATGACATGCAGTGAACAGCAACCAGGCCATATTGAAGTACTTCTGTTTAGTACAGGTTATGACAAAGCGCAACCATGAACATTGTTGAATGTTGTATACAAAAGACGGAGGCGGGAAAGGGACTTCAATCCCTGTTTCGTACTGGGAACAAACTATTCAGAATACAGGATAGTTTCTGATACTGGAACATCAGCTTTGTGTCTTCCGTCAATGAGCGGTGACACGCTGTTGAGTTATTTGGAATGATTGTTTCAGATTCTTCATTGGTGTAGTATATAATGTCAAGTGCACGTGGGCGAGAAATTCGACAACGCAGAGACAAGTCAAGAAGGTTGCGCGATTTTTTTTCATTTGTGAAAAGTTTGCAGTGCGATAGTAATTCTGGTTTTGGACGCAAGGGAGTTAGCGTGCGGGTCCCACACACTTGACGCGTACTCTTTAGGGCACACCAAAACCTCGTAATGTAGCAGCTTTTGTGACAAAGCAGCCAGATGAAATTTAAGACGAAGAAATATCCACCTGTCCTTTCAGCATAATTTGTAACGCGATCAATATACGTCTGCCAGGAGAGTGTATCGGTAATATGCACAACGAAATGCTTGTACGTGCTAACAAGATCCAAAAGGCTGTCATCAAGAGAATAGATATACGGTTCAGGTGGTTTAATCATGCAGGTAATTCGAATGGCTCTGTTAATGTGTTGTTTCAAGAATAAAGTATTGCACGAGCTGGAAATTTTGGCAATGTCAGACTGAATGGTAGGGTAGACGCATCGGTGTTGTCAGAAATTACTCTGTATATAAAGCAATCGCCCGCAAAAGGACCTCATAAAAGAATTAACTGAGTTTGTGAAGTCGTTTACAGATAAGGAACGTCTATGACCAATACTGATAATTTATTACTGAACCGAACCAGACTCTAGTGTTCCACGCTTATATGTAGTTCGGAACGTTTACCTGTCTTTCAGGTCTTGTGGGTACTTACTGCTACCTCTCAACGTGCAGGTCGTGCTTAAGTCAGCTTCACGGTTCTTACACACGGCGACAAGTGGAACAGTATACTTCAAGAAGTTTATCATTGAATTCCCGAAGTCTTGGCCGAAAAGGAAAGATGCACTTATTCTTGGGACATCATACTACCCAAAAAGCGATGTGAGAATAAGGAATTCCTTGCTTTGCGGAGACGATGGACCCTACACAGTGACATCAAGGGGCTGTGGGGAAAAAGGAGATTTCATTCATCTTCCAGCTGAGTACCTTTTGAACTTGAGTCCTCCGACAATGGAAAAGAAGGAAAGCTCTGGTAAGCAATTTTTCTGTTGCGGTTACATGGACTTTATGCGAAAAACTTGGGGCAGATTCGATCTCGAGAGGAGTGCGATTAGCATTGAAGCCATGCTGTGATGCACCGTATCGATTTGCCGAAACTATTCTATATCAGCTGTGCATGGCGACAGGTTCCCCTCACCCGCTACCCCTGGGCTCGCTACTCCGTCTAGCAGTGTCACCTTCAAGTTCATGCATGACGGGCGCCTGGGTATAATAGTCAAACAATCTTGTCTGTACATATGTAACGCGGGTTCCATTTTGCCCTGCAGCATAGAATTTTACATCGAATGGTTTGTTAATGTTATTCAAGAGAGGCACATACCCACTGTAACATAACCGGTTACACGACGTAGTCCAAGGGTTGATTTCCAAATGGCCCCCTCAGCGGAGTAGCTCGATGCTCGACCCTTCTAACCGAGAACTATCTGTCGAACCCTTGTTGGCGTAAAATAGGTGCGGATGGGCGGGCGGGCGGACAGACGGACAGACAGACGCAAATTGTGTAGGGTTGCTAAAGAATGGTACTAGTTTTTACAGCAAATATAAAAGAAGTGATGTCCTTCCACTCTTTATTTTATCGTCTTTATTTTGCCTCATTCTTAGCACAGTCACCACAGCTTTGTGATTGCTGTGATACACTGCGATCGGTTGTACTGCGATGCTAAGCACGTTTTTGCCAAGGTTAAATCTACGCACGACCGGTGACGCGTGGTCGGCACATTGAAGTCCGTGCAGCTCTCGATTCGAAACCGTTCTAACAGGAAGGATACAAAGTACTCGCCATCGTCGCAGGTACGGCTCGAAAGGGCTCTTGCCCAAGTGCAAGGACTCCTTCCCCGCCCTTCCGCGAGGAACAAGCGAACGAGATAACAAGTCGCAGTTATTCCCCTTGCCCTCCGCCTTGTTCTCCCTTTCTGCTGGCCTATCCGAAGAAAGAATATATTCAGGGCGATCGCCGCGACTGATAACATCACGCTGAATCAGTTGGACTGATCGCTCCGCATTCTTGAGAACATCTCGGGACAAATTTTTTTGTCATATCCTCGCCATAGGCAGCTTCGCGTAAAGGTGAAAAAATCTTAATTTTGGTGACGGTGAAACGATACTAGTGTACAGATTTGCAAGAGTGTATAGCTTGTAAAAATTTAGCGCAGGATGATACAAAGTGCACAACCGTGAAATATACTATTAGTAATTATATTCTCAAAACGTACAGCTCACCTGCCGGATTGGCCCCAAATACATGCCACGTGAGACACCCATATCCGTCGTTCTAATTACCACTAATACGCGCTGTCGACACTACAGCGTTCCGAACAGACCGCATTGTGCCCGCCAGTATGGCTATGTTGCTCATCAGCTGCCCCTGACCGCAATTCATATGGGAAGGGGCTAGCATTGAGGGAACGCGCTTGGGCAGTCGAAGCTTACAGAACAGTGCCGAGGGGGGTGGTCACTCGGCAAGTTAAGCTCCCACGTAAAGGGACGACTCGTTAAGAATAAGCAAAAGTGAGCGCGTAAATGTAAAGAGAGAGGTGGGTGCGTCATTTTTAAAAGCCGAGCCAATCACACTGGAATATTCCTGGCCACAGGTACAGCTGACCGCATATCTTCAACAGGAATTAGAGAACACCAATACTTCGGGGTGTCTTAAGTTTTGCTTGCTTTTCTTATAATCCGTTCTTTGTGCGTAGGAGTGTGCGAGAAAAAAGAAAGTGTGCGTTACTGCGTGTGTTGATTGCATTACTTTGTCTTCTATTGTAGCGTACACTTTTGTGCATGAATGGGCTCACCTGCGTTATGGCGTGTTTGACGAGTACGGCACACGTGGAGACAACGAATTTCCGGAAACGTACTGCGCGGGTGATAAGGTGAGTAGCAGGGCTTCAACTTGTTGCGGAGTGCGCTACGCATTTTCCTCGCGCAACTCAACCACCGAAATCGTTAATAGTGAAACTGAAGCGATTCACTCTACGACGTTCTGGCTGGCTTTAATTTGGAATTTTAAAAACATTCGCACTGAAACTTCGTGTGCCCGCAGTGCAAGCATTCCGATTACCCTTCTGGCACGAAGGTAATAGTAGAACAAGGTTCCAGGTTGTCGTTACCTTCGCGTGCGTGCAGCGTAATATTATAGTCGGTTATCTAGGCATTCAATCTTTCCTTTTATTTACCTATGCATAATTTTGATGAAGAGTCTATAAAGCACAAGAAAAGTGGAAAGGAAACACGTTGTTTTCTAAAACTTGTTACGGGTGTTAACGTAATCTGTTTCCCATGGCCTTCCGAACAGTTGAATCCACGACGCCGATGACAATATAATTAGGGCAGTTGAATAAGGCATAATTTTATCACCTTTCTGCCTCAATGATATATCTATTTTCATTTTTTTAGTTACTACGCAAGTTATCCTTGACGTATGCAAGTGACTGAAGTTAGTTACAGTTACACAGAAAGAAAGGTAGCGTCATAAAAGATTTGTTTCAGAATTAAGGTAATCGCATCCGTGGCGTTAAATAGCAGAGATGGCGAAAGGTGCAGAGGAGGAAACGTAGGCCTCTCCAACTGCAGTCTGAAATTACAAGAATTCCGACGACGTCGTGCAGCAGGACATAAGACAAGCATGGCTAAAACATCGTTGGGGTGGAAAAGGAAACAGTCATTAAAAAGCAAAGCGATAGCAACAGACCCGGTGAAATTCATGCACTGGATGGAAAAAAAAAAAAAAAACATGAAAATTTACAGAAACGGCATGAAAGAAATCAGACGGGAGAACTTCTATGAAAAGGCAAAGGGGAGCGCCTTGGTACTTGAAGCTCTGTAGCCTACTGCCTGTGGACAAAAACATACCGGAGCAAATATGCGCCACTGAATGAGGGATGTGTGTGCTGGAAAGAAAAAGAAGCCCGGAAACGGCTTTCCACATCGTAAAGGAATGCCAAAATAATATGACCCGGCGAGATCCGTAAGGAGTGTCTAGCTTCCAGAAACGTTGCGACTTGATGAAGACTAAAGGATTAACTCGCCAGCATTGGAGGTAAGTAATAGATGACTAGAGTATTAGTGCAGAAAAAGCAGGAAAGATTTTGATAAAACCCGACTCATTGCAAGTGTAGGTAATGGTACTGTATAGTTACAGACGGTCCAAATACGAAAGTAAAGATCCAGATCAGATCGGCAAAAGACTGAACAACGATAGTAGTAATAAAGCCTGTGTAAGTCAAGAAGGCTAGAGTATTATTTGTCCCTACTCGGTTTCAAAAGGGATGGCAATAAAGATTGCCATTAACATGTCATGTTTAGGTCTGCGCTTACGCCAGCCGTCTGCCCAGTCGGCCAGGTATACCGGAATACCGGGCAAGCTAAAAATCTTTCATCGGTGCGCTGCATCTTGGCACGCGGCCTAGGTCTGCTATGTGATCAGCGAGTCCACTAGAAATGATGGCGTAGGTGCGAAACTAAGGAACGATTCAAAAGAAGCGAGTGCTTTAAAACGCTGTAACAAAAGCACAACCAGCGCATGTCTCAACATGGCCTTAGCGCAAGCTATTTGGCCACTTGGTGCATGATGATCTTCAACTCCTCCCAAGACATGTGCGAATGTCTTGGGAGGAGTTGAAGATGCACATGCGTCGGAGGTTATGTGCGGCAGTGTAAGTTTCAATAAAGTACAGTTGAAAGTCCAGCGTCCGTCCGTGTCTAACGCCTTTTCCTTGTGTGCTTGTCTTTGTGTTTTGCTGGTACCCCTTTTTTTTTCAAGTTCATCAACATGGCCTCTAGCGCAGAAATCAGCAGGCCAAATCCTCGGCAGCCTTCTAAACTGCCTGAATCGATGTGCAGCCGAATATTAATAATTATTTATTAGAGGACGTACCGCGAACGCACAGTCCGCATTTAAATTCTATCAATCCCAAGCCATGTTTTCCGCTCTCGGGACACGTTCAGTGCCCGTGTTGCTTTGCCGTGCCTCACGTCAGAAGCAGCGCAACCACCAAAAACTCGATGTTTGTGGTGAAAGTTGTATGGAGCGACATTCTCCCACCGTCTTCTTGCGCCACGTACCGACTGTTATCGCCTTGTTATTCATCAGGAAGGAAAGGTCCGCTTTTGGCATGACAAAATAGTTTTTAGAACGACAGAAAGCTGAGCTAGTTGTTAAGGATTCATTATGCAAAAATGAAGTGGGACGTGCAGACAGGACACAAGAGTAGAGAAGTGGACAACACGAACGCCGACTATCAACTGAAGGGAGCACTGAGGCGAAAGAACAAAGACACAAAACTCATCTGCGCAAGCTCAGGAATGCCATCACCACGTGTCAGTCGGGTACATGTGCCAGCCTACGTGAGAGATAACTGTTAAGGCACTTAATCTCTTCCTTATGTAAAGTAATCAAAAGCTGACTCAAGCAAGCACTTTCACCATTATAGATAAGCCACGTCTCTACCATAAGACGCGTATCTTCATTCTTATGCCTGTACAATATGGCGCATTCATCTAACTCTGGCGTGCAGTTACAATCTTGGCAATGTAGGGAAAGATTAGAAGGCGATCCACCGGTTAATGACCTATTATGTTCCATTAGCCTCCGATTGATGCACCGTCCCATTTGCCCTACGTTGAACTGGCCACAGCTACTCGGAATATTATAAACCACACCCATACGACAGTCAGTAAAATTGTTCTTCTTATTGTGCTTTACTAGACAAATATCTGTTCTTTTTTTGCCTTTTAGCTGCTCCTTCTTCCTCTGTACGGCAGCGCATATGTTACCTAGCTCATTGGGAACAGTGAAAGCAACATTAACATCATATCTTCTTGCAACTTTTTTAAGCCTGTGCGACACTGAATAAATGTACAGAATAGGCACAGCTTTTTTTTTTTTTTTGCTGCTACTGCTTTCTGTAATCAGGTCCATCCCCCTCGAAATCGACTTCTTTAGGTTCTCAGACACAGTGGCCACTGCTACACTAGGATAACCTGCTTCTAATAGGCGCCGGACCTGCGCATTAAAACTGGCGCTCATTTTCTGCATGCAGGATCTGGTGAGAGAAGACTTAAGAAGAAGCTTTAGCTCGGGCCCAACTCCGACGCGGCCTATTCAAATACATGTAAAACGCAAAAACGTTTTTATGAGACAACCCCTGGACCGATTTTGATGAAATTTGTTGCATTTGAAAGAGAAAGTTAAATTCTAGTGACTGTTGGAAGCGGAATTTCGATTTAGGGCTTGAATTTTCTTAAAACGATTTTAAAGTATTTGACCATATGAAAAAAATAGAAGCACGAAGTTTACAAATTCATAGCTCTGCATCAAGAACTGATATCGCGGTTCTGTAAACGGCATCCATTAAATCATTCAAAGCGGACAAATTCATTATGTCATTTGACATCTTACGTGAATTTGTTACGTTAGTTACAACGGTTTTTCAAGATATATTTCCCTATGATTAAAGTTTTTGTATATTCATGTGTAACATACCAATTTTGTCCGCTTTAGATGTACTATTAGATGCAATTCACAGAATTGTATTATCGTTTTTAGTGGTTGAGTTACAGAGTTGTAAAATAGATAGTTTCGTTCTCTGAAAATTTTTGATTTTCGCCAATTTTTAATAAAAAACTGACAACCCAACTCAAAAATTCGAAACCAACAGTCACTAGATTTTAAATTTGTCTTTCAAATGCAACAAACCTCGTCAAATTTGGTGCAGTGGTTGCCGAGAAAAACGAATTCTCCTTTTACATGTATTTAGATAGGAGCACTCGAGCTAAAGCTTCCTCTTAAGGCGCGACATGGCAATTCCATTTTTTACTAATTTGGAATGCTTGGATTGAAAGTTTAGCATCGGATTCGAAGATCTTGGGGAGTACTGCATGTACCTTCTAATGTTTCCTTACATTGCGAAGATTGTAACTGCAAGCAAGAGTTAGATGAATGCGCGATATTTTACAGGCATAAGAATGAAGATACGTGTCTTATGGTAGAGACATGGCATATCTATAACGGTGGAAGTGCTTTCGTGAGTCAGCCTTCGATTACATAACATAAAAAGAGATTGAGTGCCTTAACAGTTATCTCTCACGTATGCCGGCATATGTACCCGATTGACACGTGGTGATGGCATTCCTGAGCTTGCGCAACTAGGTTTTGTGTCTTCTTTCTTTTTTCGCCTCAGTGCTCCCTTCAGTTGATAGTCGGCGTTCGTGTTGTCCACTTCTGTACTCTTGTGTCCTGTCTGCACGCCTCACCTCCTTTTTGCATAAAAATAGTTTTGTAAGCCTTTTTGACCTAATCTGCCAGTGTTCTGGCTTTCTGTTCGTTTTTTTTTTTACAGGTGAAGCTGAATGCTTGTTCAGAAAAGATATCTTTCACGGCTCAACTAAGTGATGGTTCGGAATGTAGTATAAATGACGAGTGTCACTTTGACGAAAATTGCATCGTCTCCTCTTTTATTGACCCTGAAAGCCCAGCAGAAAGCTCAATCATGTTCATGCCCTACGTACAAAACGTAAGATTTCCTTCTTTGAATATTATTATGTTTATATAAAACATGAATTGTAGAAACGACAGCGTCTTGCGGAATGCTTGAATTTCAGAGGCCCCGAGCTATCCTTTAATTAGGTCCCTCTGGGAAATGAATTCGCCTATGTAAACGTACCGATTTCCCTGTCTTAAGTTTTAGAAAAAGGTGAAAGAAACGTATTTTCATTGTACGCATTTTCATTACTATACCATTATTTACTACAAATATATCAAAAATAAACAAGAATAACTATACGCTTCCTCTCACCACAGTGACACTTATAATGTCGACCCAATCGAGATGCACCGTACATACAGGTGTAAAAACCGCTGTTTTTCCCAGAATTTTGGTGGGGTGCGGCCCTTACGCGAATCATGTCGATGACGGACAGTTAAATGTTCGTACTCTCTACGCAACTGCAACAGAGTTTAAGAGAAGCACAAACGACACGACGCTGCAGTAAACGACCTCAGATGCCGGTCCATCGTGCCTGTCCAGCGCTGACCAAAACAGGGCTCATTTCTCTAGACGCGAAATTTCACCAATCTGACTGGAAACATGGCCAACACAGCCGAGGCGACGTGCCACACAAAGAAATACCGGCGTGGTGGCGGCGGCATGAGCGATGTCGACAGAAAAGCAGCCAACGTCATTTAGCGGCAACGCCACTAACTTCGCCTTCCGGAGGGACATATTGAATTTCTTACAAAAGTTTGCTCTCCGAAGCGGGGGTGCGGTACAAGTACATACGTATAGCATTCCTTGGATGCCCCAATCACAAAAATAACTGGTAATTTAGCGATGCTTCAAATCCTGCAAAAGCTTGTGGTAATATTGAATTGGGAGGAGGACACAAGATGCGAGAGCCACATAGTTTTCCTCTTGGCAGAATAAGGATTTCTGCAGCTGCATTTACTGAGAGCACTGCGCCACAATCATAGTGCTATACACAGTGTGTTAGTAACTCCAAGATCAGCAATGAGCAAGATTGTTGAACGTCTTTTCTAGCCGTTCTGCTGCAAGCTGATTTACGTTACCAGTCACTAACCGGAGCTTCTTCCTGCGGAAACGGTTCAGCACTATGCTCGGCGCGCTTTCTGTAAAGATTATAGAACAAACGTCCTTGCTTTTCATGCGTACCGCAATAATGGGTTGTATGCAGTTAATTAAGCAAAAACGGGATGTGGACTCGGATCCAGGGAAGCGTTAGTGAGTGTACAATAGTCACTGATCCTGTTTTCCCGCTGACAAGTTCTTTTTTCACCTTACAGGTTTCCCATTTTTGCGAATCAAATCAAAGTCTACGGAGGCACAACAGTGCTGCTCCGACAAAGCACAACAAGATGTGTAACGGTGTTGCTGTCCTTGATGTCATCCACGGGAGCGACGACTTCAAAGAGTGCGTGCCTTTTGGTCATTTTTGACATTCAGCGCTCGGTATTACTAGACTTCTTTCACCATCGCGCAAATACGATATGTTTCGTGAAAGATGTGGTTAATGATGGGAACAACGCTGCTAAAACGTAATGAATATTGATCTAGTGGGTATTCACCTACGTTAAAGATAAAGCGCTGGCCGACAGAGCGAGAGGTAAAGGAAGGGTACCTGGAGAATCTGAACACCATGACTCCAACTGCAACTCTGCCGGGTTTGTTTGGTGGCTTTGGGGCGCATTTCGAACGCTACGCAAACAGCAAGGCGCGATCACACGGAAGTCTTCCACCTGGCGTCACTCACGCCAGGGCCATAACGGGCACACAACGCATGCGTACAAGACACAAACACTGATTTATGACCGCATCAGTCACCCAAAGCGACGCGCCGAAATAGAAGTCTGACGTGTCTCGATCACGGCACACACAAACCATGCATCATGCCAAACGCCAAGACAAGAGCAACAGCTTAAAGCATCAATGCTTCAAACATGCCAAGCAGCGCGCTTTCATTGAAGTACTTACGATAGAACTTGCGGCATGAATTGGACTGTTGTCAAGACCACCAAAGATTTCTAGGTAGACCTTCTAAGAAGCTTAAAAGCGAAAAGCCGAACGGGAATATCAGCGTTGTGCCGAAAACAACGTCAGGCATCAGCGACGGGCCACAATGTCCCCGCAAACGCACCGAAAGTTTGACGCTCTCACGGTTCTTACACAAACGTGTGTGCATCATGCACATTACTAAAGCATTACTGTCTCGGCCTCTTCCCACCGCGTCGGTTCCCGTGTCTAACCGTTATCGTCTTTCTGCGCGCGCATCGTGGACCACACATCCAGCACCTTTTCCGCACCCTTTAACTCTCACGAATATCTAATCGGCCCCGCTTGACCCTAGCGTTTGCAATTACACCTGCTCTTAGATCAATCACGTGATTTAGGGCGCAATCGCATAGTAGCACTTGATTTATACGCGTGCATGTTATCAGCATAGAGTTCGATGGCTGTAGTAAGAAATGTTGAGTTTACCACATAACTACAATATGGTATTGTTAACTGCTATCTTATCACAAAGGACCAATTAATCTCCCGTCAATTTTTTTGTCACTAGAGAGGCCTGCACATATTACACACCATGTGCAAGTGCCTCAAAGTACTGTTTTCGAACAGTTCACTTAATTTGACCGACATCAGGGACGTGTTCTGCCTAAGTTTCTCAGTCTCTGTTTATAATTTTTTTTGTGAACTACGACATGTCATCGGTGGCACGAAGCTCCGAAGGAAGATGCGAACAAAGCTTTATTATTGGCGCATGTCCGATGCCTGCGCCGTAAGCTTGAAACTGTTAATCCCCTGAAACGTATGCCAACTCCCAATTTGTCTCAACGTTGTCGAGTGTGGCTGCTGCGCAAGGTTGGTCTAAACCAGTGTTCTTTCTAAACACGCAGTTCAACCAGCACAGGAAATTGTCGAAGCATATTGCACAAAACACAACAGGAACACATGTGTTTCTGTGACTTTGCGCCATTCTGAAGCATATGTCTTGAAGCCTAAACATTTGTGCACGCAATCGAAAAGGTTACGTTCAGCAGTTCTCCAACTCGCTACAGTTTCTCTAGCATTTCTTGTGCGTTTTCTTGTTTTAAACTCTGACGAATTTACTGGAATTTATAACGCAAAGCTTCGACGCTGCTGTGTTGTCTCGTGCTTTGCGTTCTGACTGACAGAAGCTGATACTTGCTCTTCCAAACTTTGATTTCAGGTTAGCAGAGCCAAACCCCTTCAAGCATATTGACGTCACCTTCGAAGAATGGCAAGAAAGGGCAGACGAACCTCAAAAAATCGTTCTGGTGTTGGATGTGTCGGGTAGTATGTCGGTAAGAAGATAATTTCCATGTCTATTGTTGCGCCGTTTGCTTGCTTTTAGCAATGAGTAGCAGTGAAACGACAATGGCCGATGTACGACACCCGCACCACTGAACGCATACTGCGCACACCCACAGCGCCTATCACGTTGAGGAGTGTGTTCGGCGCTGAGAGACTCGACGTCTTGCGCTTCCTAGAAAGGCTGTTAGCATTGCCGCTGTATACGCAGCATCTCCTGCATTTCCTGTACGCCCCTCCACGACGTCAGCGACAGGTGGGTGAGGCAGTCGCGCGAACGCGCTCTTTCCATCAAGACGTGTATGAAATGCTAAAATATAAGTGGAAGCATGAAAGCAGACGCGTGTATGTTACTGAATAATGTAGTTATGTTACCTTACTGCATAACCAGTGAAGAAGTAGCCGTGAAAAGTGTCGGTTACCGGATACATCAGTAAGAAAAATAATTTATTATGTATTAGTAAATTACTTTTTTTACAATGTCGAATACACCACTTTTGCCATTATAAGACGCTTAGTGAACCAGAAAAAGCGAATTGACGAGAGACGGTTGGCAACGCCGCCTTGAATTTTCCGCGCCTGGGACGTCATGCATTTTCACAGCGCCACTGAGGGCCTACGTAATTCGTTAGCGATATATAAAGAGCAACTACAGTGTGTTCTTAGGGCGCCATGGATCCCACATGTCGACTTTTGGGAACGTTTGCTGAGCAAACACGGCGTAAGCACGAAACTGTGTTTTGAAATACGTGACGTCACAATGGCGTCCCGGCGTTGGGGAGTGAGTCACTGTGAAATTCGAAACTCAAACTTTGACCTTCGCTTTCTAATCTAAACGATCTTTTATTGCGAAATTAATGACAACAGTTTTCAGGCAACCTTCTTTCCGTTTAAACTGATGTAGTATTTTCCTTCAGTGTTACTTTAAGGTCCTATGTTTTAGAAAGTATTTGAGCTGAAACTCACTAGCAAAAGAGAGCCAATATATATTTCCGAATAGAGCAGTGAGTGGGCTCGGGGCTACCCGATAGCCCAGGCCCGACCAGGTCCGTTTGCAAGAGCCTCGCTGGGTGAGCATGATTTGACCAGGTCAGCTCTCTGGCCGAGGAGCTTCAGTCTCGGCACGAGCCAGTATGGTTCTCCGGTATATGCTCCACCACACACGCCATGCAATCAGCGTCTACAAATTACCG
Organism: Dermacentor andersoni; assembly: GCF_023375885.2. Lineage (NCBI taxonomy): Eukaryota > Metazoa > Arthropoda > Arachnida > Ixodida > Ixodidae > Dermacentor > Dermacentor andersoni. The sequence continues at coordinate 29,396,640 of NC_092822.1, forward strand.
CTTCCCTATCACGCGTTGGGGGCCGATTTCCCCATGAGCCTTCCGTTTATATTTTTTATGAGTGGGGTTCAATATTGTTACGTAGGGAGACGCAGACGAAAAGCTATATACAAGTATAGAAACAAGGCAATACGCCGCACTTGGCCAAGAGGCAACAGCCCGCGCTAGCCTCCAGTCGTCGTCTTCACACTGCTCGCCTCTTCGTTATCGCAAATACTGTTCCGTAGCAATATTGTCAAGTGAGTAGAATACGTGAATTGTAGGGTTTTACGTGCCAGTGCCATGACCTCATTATGAGGCACGCAGTAGTGGGAGATTCCGAAATAATTTGGACCACCCATGGTTCCTTAAGGTATACCTAAACCTAAGTACACGGGTTTGCCGGGCGCGCCCAACCCACCCCTCTTGCCGGTCTTTTCCAGCTCGAATCCGGCAAGCGGCGGACACGAGCTCGGAAGTGGATGGATTCCAGTGCTAGCTCAAAAGCTTTTGCGGCAAAAAATATAGCCCGTTACCACCAAACTTGAAATTGCATTATGTTGCATGGTTTCTTGAGTGCCAAGGGTTGGCCGAGAGTGAAACAGTGTAGTAAAGCATGGTTTCTACAGAGAGAGTAAAATGAAGCTAGTTGGGAGGGGCCTTAGTGCTGTAGAAGACATAAAATTAGCCAGATTCTGCTACCGGTGATGATGATGGTGATTATGATGTTTTTTGTATTGCAGGGTCTGGATCGCATGGCTGTTTTGAAAGAAGCTACCAAACACTACATACAAGCTATACCTGATGGTTTGCGGAGACTGGCTATCGTATCATTCTCCACAAATGCCACAGTGACCCACAATATGCTAATCGTCAATTCGACTACTCGGCAAGGGTTTATTGACAAAGTGAATGCTCTCGAACCTGCGGGCCAGACATGCATTGGCTGCGGACTTGAGCTGGCACGGAAGGTATGCCTTTCCATTCTCATTTGCCTGGTAAAGCGTTCTGAGCTTGACGCGGCAGTGTTTATCTGCGCACGTTTCAGTCTGTCGGGCCAACATCGCGATACATACGGCAACGTTGCGATACGAACGATAGCAGAGTTGGTCGCCCATCCGTGGCGTGTGCCTGCAAAGTTAAAATAGAGGAGCGGGCTGACTGACTAAGCCTGGTCAATATTTCGTGGTGTTTATTTCGTGTTTATAACGAACGCCGCGAGAGAGCTGCAGCTCGAGGCCTATATGTAAGGTGTAAAACGACGAGCCAATATTTTACATTTGCAGCACTGAAGCAGCTTATACAGGTCGGCTTTGTTGAAGCCAACGTAAATAATGATTCCTGAGAGTGGCGTTAGTGTCGCGTTACTGGAGTACTTGTATAAACTATCGGGCATTGCAAGGGGGAAAAAATGCTATGAGCATTGCTTATTGGTAGGAAAATTATTAGCTTGCATCAATAAGCGGAAATAATTGATACGGCCGCGTACATGGGATGAACAGTCAACAGACGAAGTGTCTAGGTATAAGTTGACAAGTGTATGGGAGCAAGACGTCGAAACCAGAGCCGGCGTAGGGGAAAAATCTTCTGTTTGATTGAAGTCTACAAATCGTCAGGTAAGCATAGGTGAAAGTTGACGTTAGCTTAACCGGCCTCAGGTGGGAGCTGAACGCGCATACTCCGTTTTACGCAAACGGTGCTTTACCAATTGGGCTAAAGTGTACGTGTTCAAGGTTAAGGTTATGTACTGGTAATGTCGCCAGCACCTCCTACCGCCAAGTTGGTGCATGGGAAACGCACTTTGTCTCCTGGTGTCAATAAATACGCGAGTACAGAAGCAGGCAAATTGCCAAAAAGCACTCGTAGTTTGTCTTGCGGTACCAATATTGTCACGTACAAGACCCTCGCTATGAAATGATTTCTGGGGCTCGAAATGTGTTCTACATCCCCTGCTTTGGCTTTGAGCGGCGCTAATTTATACCGCCAAGTATCACCCATACGAGTACCTCAATACACAAAAAAGTGATGCGGGCGGATGACGCCATGCACGACAGGCGATTTTAGCATGTTTTCATCCTTTTCTCCACTTTCATTTTGCGTTTCCTGATTATATTTACGTTTCAATCAAATACATGTACATGTATTGTGATAGCAATTATATGACATTCCTAGCGAAGTGACGCCGTAGGCCCAAGGTTCCGTATATCTTCAGGCGTACGTATCCTATTTGCCACGCCATAATATGTGACTTGCGATATAGGCGGGTTACTTTGCTCCACCATTATATCACTGAAAGTTGCTCATACTAGGTTTCACGTTCGTGAGAAAATTATTCCCTAAATTCTACAGAATAGGCGCCGACAAGCAAATCTCATGACGCAAAACACCGACATCGCATGCCTTCTATCACAAATTTCCCAAGCTTTAAATATTAGAAGTGCGAAACAATGAGAGAGTAATAATGTGAAAGTGGTGTCATTTTATTGGCGCGACCACGGTCCGGCCGATGTTTGTGAAGGTGTGCAACGGGGCGTTTAAAAATGACGATAAAACGTATCTTCACTGAAGAAAAGTAGGCAGAATGTTGTGCATATGCCGAAAGGTCCCAAAACGGTTATACTGTCACGCAATCGGTTTATTAGAAGCGATGTTAAAAAATTTAAAAATAAAATTATGGGGTTTTACGTGCGAAAACCACTTTCTGATTATGAGACACGCCGTAGTGGAGGACTCCAGAAATTTCGACCACCTGGGGTTCTTTAACGTGCACCTAAATATAGGTACACGGGTGTTTTCTCATTTCGCCCCCATTGAAATGCGGCCGCCGTGGTCGGGATTTGATCGCGCGACCTAGTGCTCAGCAGCCTAACACAATAGTCACTGAGCAACCACGGCGGGTACGTTTTTGTAATAAGTACTGCGAAATATAGTTAGGCTTCATTTGAAATAATATTACCTCCTTGTAGCACTGCTTTCACGGTATGAATGTTCTCAGTAGAACAAAATGTTTCAAAACGTAGCTACCGCTACACACAAGACTATTTCTTAAACATTGGTTGCTGCTGAAAATCCCATTGTTGATCTGTAAAGTTGAGGATTTGTTTGGGCGTATGTCTAGGCGGTTTTACGAGAGTTCGCTATTGTGTTATTTGAATACCGTCGCACTTCTTCTGCACAGAGCACCCGACGCTGTCGTTACTGTTTCTCCTCATTTTATGTGTTAGTTAAGTTGTATCTATCACTCGCAATTACTCATTACGCAGAATGGTATCCTTCCCGTGCAGGTTCTGACTTCACCGCATGATCCTCCACATGGCTCCATCATTCTACTGGTAACCGACGGCGAGGAGAACCGGACGCCTTATGTGGCGAGCGTCATGCAAAACCTCGTGAAGTCCCTCGTCGAAGTAAGCTCATTTGCGATTGGAAGAGAAGCTGACAAAGAACTTGAAGCTCTGGCTGCTGCAACGAAGGGCCAGTCGTTCTGTTTCCTAGACAGCCAACCATTCATTGGCGTCAACATGGGCGCGGCGTTTGTGACAGCCAGTGCATCCGAAGAGGAACCCCAATGGCCCGTTACGGTAAGTTTTAGTGTTGCCATTTTAACACATTTGCCGCCACCTTTCCTGCCCTTCGTCTTTTTTTTGCGACTAATCATTGTGGTAGTACCGATAGAGATTTTTTATTGTGTATCCACAGGCCGGATGGCTCCACAAAAAACTGTTCTGCAAGCAATAATTCCGAACTTCGTCTGCACCGAAGAGCATCCAGATGAACTAGGCGAGCAGATGGCTAGTCATGAACGATATTAGACATGGCGGAGTCAATGAAGTAGGCGCCATCTGCTTCAAATCTATCAAGTTGCTGTGATGCACTGTTTTGCCCGTTAATTTGCGACTGAAGCGTATACTTTATTTTTGTATAATGACACTTCGTCAGCAAAGTCGTCCAGACCATTCACTGCTATTCCGTAGATCCGTTCTCAATTTTTGGCGCTTTAGGTGTTTCGAGAGAGGCTCTGTCATGCGGGGAACTTGTATAGGGTCTCCAAAGTTCAGCCGCAGTACTCGCCAGTCGCACTGTCAGGGTTATAGAGGCGATAGATTACGAATGTTTCCTTGTTATAATTAGTTATGCAGTACACCATGCTCTCAATTTCGAGCAGCTGAATCCAGCGGTCGGCTTCAATGGCTTCGTTTTTGTTTTATTTTGTTTGGTGAAAATAGGTAGACGTTTTAATTCGGAAACTGTCTGATCGGTCAAGGCGCACTTCTTGTGACCACACGTAGAAAGCAATTTATTGCAAATTCACGTTGGTCGAACACCAGAATTCGGATGTGAGAAAAAGCTCGGCATGTTTCGCCCGTGTGCCGCAGACAAGATGCTGGCAGTCGAAATTCGTTACGCTTATTGAGATAAAATTTCGTTCGGCATGGAAAACACGTATTTGTTCCGTCGTCTGTGTACACTATAAGCGAAGCAGTAAAGGACAATTGAAACGCCTTAACACTTCCACGCCAAAAGTTCCCGCATGCACGTTCATATTGCGAGAGACGAGGAAATGCGCGTATGAGGGGATGCTTTGTTTAGAGACAGGGGCAGAGCGACGGCAGTGGCAAGGCCACTGAGTTTTTGTACCGTAGCCAAATCGGGACTAAGCGCGCGCCCTCCGAGTGTGCAGGACTCGTGTCCTGACGAAAACTAGGTAAAATAAGAGAAGCCTAGAAGGTCGAGCGAACGTCGAACATCGGAAGAGAAAGGTGAGGGAGAGGGTGGACCTCTTAGCCGAAATAAGAACTCTATTCCCAGGTTCCCTATGTGCGCTTCCTGGTGTTGTCAGGTCCCCTAGGTGGGCTTGTATCTGTAGACTTACTGTTTAACTTCAACCATGCCCGCAAAGGGTACTGGGCTGCGTTGGCTCCTAAGCGGCTTGAGCCTTAGGAACTTGAGAAAGGTCTCCTAACGTGTGTGTCAACTGATAGATCCATAGGCAGGGAAAAGCAGTTGCCATGGTCCCGCTGCCAATTGTAAAGCTTGCCACTATAGTTCAGCTATAGGGGACGCCGAGCCCAGCATTCACGGTAACAACAGCAACAAAGGCAGCGAGCTTTGCAATGCACTGTCCCACTGCGGGTTATAGCAACTGCACTTACAGCGAAAACAAAACTTCAAAAAAAAATACGTGTTGACTATTTCGCCAATCAACAGAATACCAATCCGCAGCCTGTAATTCCCATCATTCCCATGATAGTTGAATAATCGCAGCGCCAGATTTCCCTCTCGCTATTTTAGTATGAGGCTATGTAAGAATCTGACCAAAAAATGTGGGTTTATCTCGAAGGCAGTGGAATCTAAAGAATAGCAGATGATCCCAAACGTGCTGCAGTCAACAAAGCGTCTAAACGAGTTTTCTGCACGCTACGTGACGTAATGAATTGGTACGTGACACACACGCCAGATGTTTCAAAATGCTGCTTTGGGACGAAAGAAGCATACGTGGGATTTTAGTCTAATAGAGCAATGTGCTTCTGTCCTGGAAGGCGTAGGTTTGATGTAACCATCAATAACACGTTTCTCCCTCAGTATATACGCGAATTTCACTCAAATCGTCATCATTATCATCGCCATCAGCCTATCTTATGTACAATGCTGGACGAAGCGATATCCAGCGATATCCGATTGCCCGTTTTGCACTAGTTGATTTAAGTTGTGCCTGCAAATTTTCTCACTTCGTCAGACGAATTAATTCTCTGCCGTCATCGACTGCGCTTCCTGTCCCTTGACACACATTCAGTGGCTCTAATGGACCACCGAATATTTAATACCTTACGCATTACCAGGCCTGCGCAGCTTCATTTTTTCCCCTTAATGTCACCCAGAATATCGGCCACCCCTGCTTTCTCTTGTATCGCGACCGCCGTTTGTCTGTCTCTTAACGTTTTGCTTACCAGTTTGTCGTACAATGGCTCTCTGCTTGGTGCTTAACTTGTTTTCGAGCTTCTTTGTTAACCTTGAAGTTTCCGATCCACAGGCTAGAACCTCTACATAGCAGTTATTTTAGTTTTATTTTTCAGTATACCAGTAAGCTACCAGTAATGATTGGGTAATGCCTGTCTTATGCACTCCAAGCCATCTTTATCCTTCTCGAAATTTTCTGCTGTAGATCAGGGTCCTCAGTTATTTCCCTATATAAGTGCACCCTTTCAAAGATTCTAGAGGCTGACTACCAATCAAGAATTCTTGTATTCTCGCAATCTCGTTGTACATTGCCATTCTCTACTGCATATTGGTACGTGACCCACATGCCATATTCAACACTAGCACTTTCTGGGCTAAGGTATTCAGTCAATCTTTAGAATTGACCATCCTCACTTGTGAACACGACAATGCCATCTGCAAACCGTAGGTTACTGAACTATTCGTCTTTGATCTTGACTCGTAATTGTTCCCATTTAACTAGTTACGTGTACGTTTTCTCTATCATGCTATGTTTGCGGCATTGGTATGATGCTTTTTAGAAGTGGTGCATTAATACGTGTACATTGGTTACATTTGGCGTTGCTGCTTTTCCCCGACTAACCACTGTTTGAGTGTTCTCGACCGATGCCAAACAACCTTTCAATTGTCGTAATTTTATCGCCTATACTGTAGCACGAGAACCTTGTTTACACTTAGACAGCAAGCGCAATGCAAATGGAGGTGTACATTATATAACCTTCGCGAGCAGCAGTGCTTACACTAGAATGTTCGATGAGTCAGCTATATGTAGCTGAAGTGCTTCACTCGAATATCAATTCTCGATAACCGATGAGTGTGCTCCCTGCAATCAATGCGTTTGGGCGGTACTTGTTGTTCTGGGCACATGTTCACCAAACGTGTGTTACCTTGCGTGACTCATCCTGTGCCAGTGTCTCGCTCTTCACTGCAACTACAACATGATAGTATATTTAACGCTGTCAGTTTTCCGCTTTCAACCAATAAGGTCCAGCTCAAGTTTCAAGCTAACAGCTTTAAGAAAAGTTTGATTATGCTACTATACGTTTCATTTAGTCAGTGATAGAATAAGTGTTTCCTTAAATTTATTCTATGATCGAATATTTTTTGCTGAGCTGTATAAAAATCGCGTATTCACTTGAAAACGCCAGCACACATGAGTTTTTCAGTGTCTAGGACGAAGCGGCTGTATTGTTCTTCAAAACGTGATCGCAATCTTGCTTCATTGCTGTTTACCAATAACTATTCATCATCCGCATCGATACGTGCACAATGCTATGCTATGACTATGAAAAGTGAAGCAGCGTTATCAGTTGAAGATCCTCCGAAGAAGCTTGATGAGCTGGCCTTTGGTAACGTTGGCGGAAAACGTCTGGTTTCTTCAATATGCACCTTGGGTGGAGTACGACGCCTTGCACAACGACGGGCGGTGTTTTGCTTCTCTAATTTGCGTTTTCAACCTCTTTTCGCAGCCTGGTATACATGTCTCCCTTTTTTTTTAAAGTAAGCTCAACATTGATTGCTGAATGCTTAGTGCGCTCGGAAGTAAAGTGTCAAAATTACCGCAGCGTCCTTGTCCTCATGCAGGTTTTGCAAATTGAAAGCAGCTTCACCATGGGGATGAAGCAGAATTTCACCATTGATGCCGGCTTGGGAAAGAACACAATCATCTCCATTAGACTTGCTGGTTCAACCATACGATCAATAAAAGTAGAGCTTACGGACCCCAGTGGACAGAAATGCACTGTTTGCAGGGGTGTCGCCTACGGTGACACAACGAGGATAGCCCTACCGGAGCCCGCGAAGGTAAGGTGAACTTCCGAAAGCATTCATTATCATCACTTTTCCCCGTTTGATTCACGCACCCCTCGATGATCGCCTTCACCGCATGACCCTCCCATGAAGCGTTTGACATTTCCACATGATACACAATGGTGGGAAATAGGGGTTGGTAGTGTCCAGCTACTACCGGAGATAAAAAAATGTAGCACTGCGAGCATCGCCTCATGGCGGAAACAGGAGAAAAAGAAAGTTGCCTCCACCTCCGTTTGGGAATATCGTAACGGGCTGACTGATGGCAGGCTCATGTGTGCGTTTGGCGACCCACCGTACAAGTTCAGTGAAGGCGTCGGTGTGGCATTGTTGTGGGCGAAGACTTACTCGATACTTAGGCATGTGGAACTTGAAAACATTCTCCGCAGCTGCATAGTCTGTGGCATTAACGAGTCTGAATAAGCCCCTAATCAACCTGCCTGCCCTGATGTGCAACTCCGCCCACGTAGACACCAATCAACGGTTATAAATGGTAACTTATTTTCAGAAAAAGATAATTGCAGTTGAAATTATGCAAAGTTTACAACAGATATCCGGTTACCAGCAACGATTACTCATTGCCTTTAGCAAAAGCAAGAGCTGCCGGTACGACACGTGTTGAATTCGCAACAAGCATCTGGCCCCGCATTGCGAGACGGCTCGACAGCTGTACGCCGTGGCCAAAAGCGTATGTTCTTTTTTTGGCGTGAAATTGCTTAAAGGAAAAAGGTTAGGCGAACTCAAACGTACTCGTTTTGCGACCGTCAGTCGTCGTTTGATGCGCCGTTCGTGAAAACGGGATAGGCGGCCGCCGTCGGCATTGATTCGACGAGACCAACGGGGTCGGTCGATGTGCGCCGCTGGTAGGGTAATTCCGAAAACTCTGTCGACTGGCCCACGTACGCCTCCAGGACGTTGCGCCACAGTCGGTGCGGTACAATGTCTAGATTAGTATTTGCAGGAAGCTTCGCGACGCGGCGGCACTCCAAATAATTTCGCTGCCTTCGCTGCGGGCAGGCAGCGCCACATTTCCATAAAACGAATTGCTGAGAACACATGCACACACATATAAGTAGAGATAACTCGAAATATTAGAAAATGAACTTTCTTGTGTTTTTATATACGTATAGCATTTCAAAAGAGCTGAGGCCTGTACATTCATTTACAAATGGACGCGGCTCTAAAGTGCATAATGCCACAATTCGCCGCATAGTATCACCCCCTTCGTTTTCAGGAGAGCTTAAAGGCCGATTTTAATCTATAACTCTTTATTCGGGTGTGAAGTTATGTTTCCTCCTATCATTTTGAGTCACAATATTTACATTGCATGATAATACAATACGTATTACGGACGGTGGCCAGTCACTAGAGCACAGTAGGCATGCGGGGCCTAACGAATTTTTACAATTTGTTCGAGTTCCTCGTAAGCAATAACTTTAACAAATAGTAGGTGCCTAATAAATTTATTCCTCATTATGCGTACTTGCATACAAGGTTTGCCCCGAAATTCTTAGAAGTTTTTATTTATAGGTGTCTTTAGCTATCAATATTTGTTCTTTGGTCGAGAGACTTTCGGGAAATAGCTAATGCAATTATTAGGTTCAGGGCTCAAAGTTTGTTCAGAAAATGATCTTTAAGATATGCTTCATATTGGAATTGGCTTCCAAAATATTATTCAATGTTCACATTCCAATATGAAAATTTGGCGAGGAACATTTCTATTTATGGTAGGATTTTCTTTTGCTTCACAAGATAACAAATTCATTAGAAGAATTTAGCTAAATTTCAGGCTGAACATTTTGTTACGTACGGAGAGAATGCTTTTGTCATATACAGCACTGTTTTCGAGAACTCGCATTTAACTGTGAAGTTATGAATCATCGAGCCCGAAATTCATCAGGAACACGATTTCTCACATTGCTTACAGGGCACTGCTTTGATATGACCTTCCTAGCAATAATGTAGCGTTATAGTTTGGATTTCGGTTGATAACACGAGCGAGACACCACTGATCTTTGTGAGGCTCGGCTTTCGTGAGGGCGGCCTAGGCACTTCGTTGACACAAGGCAGAATACAAGTTTCCTGAGGATCTGCGCGTTTTTAGAAGATTTGATAAAAAGGGAGGCATTCCTGCGTCCTAAGCGTTGCATGTGAACACGATTCTATTTGCACGAAAGGTACTCGAAAATTTGAACTATGATGAACGGAATGGCTCATGCACAAGAAGCAGGCTGCCTCCATCGGTCATCAATGTCCATTTTCAGCTGTTATAATCTCTCTGTGTGTGTGCATGTGCGTGTGTGTCTATGTGTTTTTTTTTGTTTTCTACTGTTTGATTGATGTATTGTACATGTCTATTCTTCAAGACTGGTACTTGGATGCTTCAGCTAAAGAGAAACAGTACCGATGATGTCCAGGCCAGCGTGAGGGTGTTCTCACAACCTTCTGACAACAACACGGAACCCATCAGAACCAGTGCCCGAATTATAGACGTGTTAGTTGGAGAACCCTCCCGGTCTGTCGTCATTGTTGACGTCACTAAAGGGAAGAAGATCGTCTTAAATGCAAGTCTTACTGCCAAGATAACTGACTGGCTTGGAGCAACCACTACCCTAAGACCTCGTGACAATGGCCAAGGTGCGTAGAAGGTTTCTCGATCTTGTTCTCGCAGAGCTCGATTTAGTTTGTTATAAATCCTAAATATTCTCAGACTGAAATCATAGAAGCCCGAAAGAATAGCAAAGCTCAAATATCAAAAATTATGTTGTTTGATTGGCCTGGCCATAGACTATCTGCGGTATCGGCCAAGAAAAGAGGTTTAAAACATCCTCTATACGCAAAGGTGTAACTAAGAAAGACGTTGGCTTCAGTAATTAAACATAAACGAAATTTTCCTTTAGCAAGGCTAAAACCGAGGACACCTTGCAAGACAGCTCGTTTTTCCTTGGTCAATATCTGTTTATTCCAATTTATACTGGCACTACGGCTACGAACACTTCGTGCGATATTCCAGCACGTTGCTATTGCAATCGTTGCTTTGCCCTGATGGTGAAACTGCGATATCTTTTTAACGCCGCAGTGTGAAGGGCCCCGCGTCGTAGAAAATCCGGTCCCCGGCGTCTCGCGTCCGGCGACCAGCGTGGCCGTCGTTTCTGGAAAAATCATTCCGAATCACGCACACCCAACCAAGCAGGGCCCCCGTGTAGCACAAAGGAGCTACTGAACTGATTGAATTTCTCAAAGTAAAGTGCACCAGAAAAAAATTTTAATCTAAGACTTATACACTCCCTACAGACATGATAGCGTCAGACTGCAATTTCATTATACGAGAAATGCTAATCTTTTTACGCGGAAGCTCAAACTCCTTTCAACGCGATAGTCCGCCTATTTGAGGTATGTCCAAAAGTAGGAGCGGCGTGGCCCACTCGGTTCCTTCAAAACATCATCAATACGAGAACCAGAAAGCTCGCTTTCGTGCATAGAGTTTGCCGCCAGCGTTTCCCGGTAAACATTACGGTTACATAAGCTGTATTTGCCGGGAAGCGTGAGAAGCAGTCCGGGATCTTTGAATGCTATCGCGTTCGACTCTTAAAGGCGAAGCTTAAGCGTCTTCCAACTTTTCTTTTTCCCTCTTTTTGCGGCATGGCGCACGGTCAGTAGCGGTATTCCGCGTTCTATATTAAGCTGTTTACGAGGCGGCGTACCTTCATTATTGAATTGGCCGAATCCGGGTCAAACGCAGATAACATTGGATGTGTGACCTTGAATTTCTTGCTTGAAGGGTATCTCCGTCGAGAGGAACGGCGCACGGACTTTAAAACATCCAGCGGTTTTGAAATTACAGTCGCGCAGATAGTAATAATTTTGCATACGCGTTTGGCACCGCGTGATAGTCGCGCGGCGTGCTAGTCGGTTTTCAATTCTTAAACCTAATTAGCATCACTTCAGTTGTTTTACACGGTCCCTTTCGTTAGTTTTCCTTTCGCACTACCACTTCTTGTGTGGAATTCTTGAAGCTGCTCAAAGGAACAAGAAAAAAAAAACTACAGAAATTTTGAGAATATCCTAATAAAGCGTAAGCATTGTTTGGCTCGGCTGTGGCTTCGTTTTTACTTAGTGCTGCTTAAATCCCTTACCTAGTTTGTGCGCGTCTACCGATCGTCTTTCCAGTGACAAAGAGTGCTTAGGCTTTAGTAGGCAGTTGCCACATTTTCTCGCCGCATCAAACCCCTTCAATGCAATTGTATCAAATGCGCCGGAATGCCGAGCTCAGGCGCGCCTCGACGGAGCTGCAGAGTGGTCGAAAGCGAACACCAAGGCGCGATTGGAGATCTTGGTTCGATAAGCGTTCTGTTCGGTTGCTGCAACGTCACGAAGTGTCAGTGCGCAAAATTTCTGAGAACGGGGTGGAGAGAGCAGCCAATCGGCAAGCGGTGAACTCCCAGGCAGTTTACTTCCCTCGCTTGTCGTCTGCTTGCAGACAGTATACTACAAAACCAAATGTTTCTCGTCTTCCAATGAATGAAATCTAAATTTTGTCTTCTCAAAATTAAACACGTTTTTAAATAGAAGCAAGTGTGAATGCTGCAATTTATAGCTATTACTTTCTCTGCGTCGTCCCTAGGTTGTGTCGAGCACGGCGAGAACAAAGAAAGAAAAAAGAAACGACGGGAGCAGTGGCGCACTTTTCATGAGGCAGCAACAACATTCCAGTGGGTCGCTCGCACCGATGATGGGGTCGACTTAGCCGTACAGCCAACGCACTATTTGTTTCGAGAAACGAAAGCGACGCCAGAATTCGCTTTCTGCCATGTTTTAAACCCGTTTCGCAATGCCACCCGCTCTCCTTTCTCGTCGATCAATGCCAGCGCAAACAGGGAAGTTGTCAACGCAAGCGGCATTTTTCTTGAATTAAACTATGGATTAGATTCGAACGTGCTAATCAACTGCCGAACCTACCGTTTGGATCCAATCCCATCCTCCAGACGCGCCATGCGAAGCCGGTCTCTTAAAGAGCGATGATTGCTCGAAACTTCCCTAATCCCGCCGGGTTCGACGCCTAGCAGACGAAATGCCCGGTGGGAGGACGACTGATAGGAGCGTGTCGTCACTCTGACGTCACCAAAAACGTGGCCGCGCCCCGAATCTGGCGACGTCGGCGCGAGTAGGCCAATCTCACGCGCCGGTAACTGAACGAAGGTGCCGAACAACCATCTCCAATCGCACCCCAGATAGATATAGTTATCCTACAAAGAAAAGAAAGACGCTTGATTCTTCAACCCGTGAGGGAGCACTGCGAAACGTCGTCAAGGGAGAGGGAGTAGGAAGTGAAAGATGATAGCGAAAGAGGGGGAGGATGTGGCCTAGCAGGCACCACTATGGTCGACAGGTGGCAGTCCTCAGTAAAGTTGCCAGCCTTGTAGCCGGCGTTTACAGTGTGTCCATTCCAGTGGAATTGATAAACTTCAGCAGGCATCGCAGCACAGGGAGCTTGGTACACACCGGGAGCAGCAGGTCAGTCTCTGTGGCCGCTGGAAGGCCATGGCGTCTGTAAGTATTGATCACTACGGAGCGTTCCTGCGCACAAGATGGGCAGGCACAGAGAAGGTGCTCCAGAGTCTCGCGGTCTAACACCAGCTGTCGCAGCAGCACGCTAGGCGCCGCGTGAGGGGAGAGTGCATTGCCGGCATGGCAGGTGACCCTCACTGTCGCTTTCGCAATCTTGCATTATGTTCGTGTTCCTAGTCCGCACAACCTCTCGCCGGCGTTTCGACTGCGCCTTGGTAAGGCCCAATGAAAATGCGCTCGTTGGCCCGCGAGGTGTTCAGTACTCGAAGGACTCTCAGCAGCGTTCACTTGGGACTTTGGGCAACCCCAAAATCTTAAGTAGGCCCAACGAAAAGATTAAAGTTGGCCCGTTCGAAAATTTCAAATTGGCTTACCTGAAAATTTCCAAGTTGAAACCCCTCCCCCGAAGAAAAATTCAAGTTTGTCTACCCCAAGTTTAATTTGGCCTACGTTGAAATTTCAGGTTGGTGCACCCCCAAATTTGTTTCCCCACCCTAAAATTCGAAGTTGGCCCACACCAAAATTTCAGTAGGCCCACCTCCAAGTCTCAAGTTGGCTCAAATACAAATTTCAAGTTGACCCACCCTCGAAGTTCAGTAGGCCCACCCCCAAATTTCAGTTGACCCATCCGTAATATAGGCTGCCTCATGAATTTTCTAGGGAGCCCTACGTATCTCTATGAATATTGTTTTTATGTTATTGCTTTAAATTGTTCCTTCTAGCCTTAGAAAGCTGCAAATCATCTATATTTTCACTTTCATAACGAATAAATGTCTGAGCTTTGCAAATACGACGCATTCTTGTGCAGATACAAGGCATTACACATTTCACATGATGCGGCTGGGGAGCTCGCGAAAGAAAGCTTACGCTGTAAAATTTATCAATACCGTGAGCATTGATTACTCAGCACACTCCCGTAGCGTGGCGCTACACAAAAGGACGTTGAGCAGCGATGGTTTAACGATGTTTTTGTTCTGTTGTGGCTGAAGTTCAGTAATAAAGAGTTGCTGGCGCAAATTTTGCAGATGCTGGCGCGTGTTGGAATCGCTTGCCGTAGACAGGGCTAATTGGAGATCGCCGTGAGAGGACTTCGTTCTGCAGTGGACAATAAATAAGCTGATGATGATGATGATTTTGCAGAACCGGACGTGTACGCAGATGACGGGAAGTACTCCGAGTACTACACCGAGTTTATTGGAAGTGGAAGGTACGTCTTGGAGGCATACGTGAGTGGTCACAACGTTAACGTGTCCTGCAGGACGGCATGTTCTGCAAGCTACAATAAGCCCCTCATTACGAAGCAGGGTACCATCGGTGAGTACGATCATTCAGACGTTTTCGTGAAACACTCGTACTCAATGTAGGAACGCGATCCCTACTTTTCTTTTGCAGCCTCCTGCATGAGCACGACAATCTATTGCTTGGCATAAAGCTAAAAAACAAACCATGTGCCACGTAGTGAATGAGATGACGCATTGACGGGAAGAAAACCGACACGCCACGTGTAAAGCCTTGTCAGATTATGTTATGTTGCAGGCAACCGATAGTTTATTGACAAAGGTACTACTGCTTAAAATGCTGCCAGTAATGGGTCTGCTTGATTCAAGTGCCTTTCAATGGGTACACTCCCCTATAGCCGGGCCACTTCAAATATTGAAAG
Source organism: Dermacentor andersoni (assembly GCF_023375885.2). NCBI lineage: Eukaryota > Metazoa > Arthropoda > Arachnida > Ixodida > Ixodidae > Dermacentor > Dermacentor andersoni. Next base: position 29,411,653 of record NC_092822.1, read on the forward strand.
CAAACTCCGGCCGCATAATCACAAGGCCCCTGTTATCCGTGCCCAGAGCCCGTAATAACTGAGGATGTACATCGCACTCTTGCATGGTTATCTACCGCAAAGACACAAAGCTAGCGTGTAATTTGCGAAGGACCGTTACTTAAGGTAACAAAATAACCGCTAATTACTTAACCTCCACCGGTGGCAACCCAAGAAGACGGCTATTGTCTAGGCCAGGAACGAACAGCTACATGCAATTGCACATTATGCATGTCAGGTTTTTCACACAGCTTGTCGTGCTACAAGAACATAGAATGATTAATTATTATAGGTATGTATGGTACAACAGTTTTATTTGGTGTGTATTAAACTGTAGGAGAAATATTGCTCATTGCCTTTCAAAGCGACAGTTTTGACGAAGTCAGTATCACGCACTTCTTTCCATCTTCAACATTTCCTGATTTCCCACCAATGCGCCTGCGGCATCTATGAGGTAATCCTAACCCAATCGTAATGCGATACTTGGCAAGTCTTTTAAATGAATTAGATGTCAACAACGCCACAATATTTTTGAAAGGCATAAAGCTTCCCCAAGAGAGTAATGCAGATCGGAAGCGATGGCATCGTAAACTTGGTGACCTATATTTAATGGGGACCCGAGGCGGGATCGGGCCTTGGACCTTCTGGCTAGGGTCGGATAAGCGTGGGCTTGCTATTTCTAACTTCCCAGGACGCCTACTTTAAGAATGCCTACCCTTACGTTTTTTTATTAAGAGGCGCCTCTGGATCTCTGAGAAAGCAGGGCAGGCAGGCAGCGGCCTTGGTGCGGCACGAGGCCCAGATTAAGGTCTCGGTGACCACCCGTGCCCGCCTGCGCGCCGCATCTGCTTCCACGTTCGCGGCATTGGGAGACTCGTCAACCAAGTTCCGAGGCTATTCGCATGTGATAAGTTTTTCTTTCTGTTTCTTTTGTTCTTTCTTTTCTGCGCAGTTTCAGTAAGGGATGAGTAGTGTTGTTGCTGGAGGTGAACCTAGCTTTGCTACAGTTGCCCGCTTTTTCTGTGATGCATTCCGACGCTTCACAAATAGCACCAATGAGCTTATAATGGACTACCTCACAAAGGTGAATGAAGTGGCCCGTAGGTGCGAAGTAATTAACATATAACAGATAAATACATTTTTCGGTGATCCTTGCTACCGTGATCGTCATTGTCACAGTACAACAAAAATTCAAATGTTGGCGATAGTTTTACGAAAAATCATTTCTGCACGTCGGTCTCTGTATCTGTCCTTGCAAGCCTCTGTTGGTGAAAGGAAGCAAGACGGATGCTTGCGTCGACCAAGATTCTACCAACTAGCCCTGAAGTAGGTGAAATTCGCAATCACCTAATCACTGAAGAAGTCACCGTGATCTAGCAACTATTTGACGCTTGGCAATTTTCGCTTTTCGAAGTTTCTGGCACGCTCGGTGTGCTACGTTTGGAGTTAAACCATTACTCGAATGCGTTTGTGCTATCCCTAATAAAAAACGAGTGATCAGGTCATTTTTTAAAAAGAATCATGCTATCGTCACCGCTGAACTGGGCGCCAACAGGAAATCATATCCTAAACAGAATTTTCGTGGGAACTGAACGTGATCGTAAACCGATATTTCTGAACGTGCCTCCACCCGAGCTCAACCGGAACCGCAAAAAAAAAAAAAACAATATTTACCGGCTAGCCGCGCATTGGTTTTGGCATATGGGGCGACACGATTACTAAACACGTTAACGATTCTTCGAATCAGCTATTTCAACTGGCGCGTTATCACAATTTTTTATGACTCACAAGCTGAGACTATCAATATGCGAGAATACATACAGACGATGGGCACTTGCCGTTCACCACGGCCAACTCTATCGGGACTTATGGTCTTGGCTTTGCAAATTGTACTCCGTGTCTGAAATTTTTCAGGGACTCTGCGTAATCGCCACTTTTGTTGAACCTAAAAATTAGGTGCTTTGTTTGCAACAAGGCCAATTCACGTTTTCATAGCTGTCATATGGAATTTCTTTATTTTGTGTGTGCGCGTGTTGTGTGTTAGGTCGCGTGCATGTGCACGGGGGAGCATATTTCTTTGGTTGGTCTTGACCCCAAGTGTTATTTAAAAAGAACACCATCACTAGAATTGTAGTGGCTGTAGCAACGCGAGTGGTCAATTCACGCGCAACGCCTAATGTTTAAAAACGGAGAGAACAACCAAGCTCGAGATTGCGCGGCCTCGGTTCGTGTTGGCGCCATTCCAACATCCGGATTCAGGCAGAGTCAAAGTTCGCTCATATCACGAAACACATTAACTAATCATTGACTGAAAACTGGATGCTATTTGGATTAAGCCTAAGAAAGCAATAAGATGGCTTCTCATTCGACATGAAATGTAGCAGATGAGCATTACCCATATGTGTCACCATTTATCTTTTATATTAGTTCCCCTCCAAATTTCCTGCCTCGACCTTCAGCATTTTACATTTTACCGGTTCTTTGAAAAACAATATTCATATCAATTAGTCAGTCGTGTGGAAGCGACAGGAAATAATAAATCGCTCTTGAATGGCACGTTCCTTGAACACCTCTCATGTCCGTGAACGAGAAGTGACTGAGGCATCCAGTAGAATGTCTTCACCAACTCGTTTCCTTAGCGGTGTTAAAATCTCCTTATATGCAACTGTTAAGTCTTCCCATAAGAGCACCTACTGTAAATAACACGCAGCCCAATGATAGCCTTCAGAAGGAGCCTTCTTGACAGCAAGGACAAAGCCGTGTTTTGTTTGTTTGTTATGTCAGAAACCCTCACAACAATATTTTTATTTGCAGAATCCCCTACAGGGCCCTGCAATGTATCCGATGAGTATCCCAAAGAGTGTTGCAAACTGTCCAATAAGTATCCCAAAAAGTGCTTCCTTTCCTACAACGGCACCTTCAAGTACAAACGCCAGCGGCAAGGAGAAGAGACAATCAACGGCACTTGGCATATTGTTGTCGATGGAGGATCATTCTATGTCGACCACAATATCACCAAAAGCATGTATCCGCCATTGAAACCTTGGAAATTTCGAGTCTGTTGTGCGACACCAGGAAACAATGGCACTCTTCTCGTTGAGATGAGCTGGAATTGGGCGGGTGCACACCTGAACTCTGGAAAAGGTTGGTATTAGATTAGATCTGAAAGCGCAGCATAGTACTTTACCACATAAGTACGCCGAAGAACGAAGTGAGTGTGTTAAGCATGGTTCTGGAATTATTCCCCGGAGAACTGGTCACCTGGAACGAATTCGGCGAGCGTCGAGTAGAAGTGCAATACTCTGACTGTTAAATCAAACGTGTAATCCAGGCAAATTGAAATCAAGCCTATCCGTGACTTTTCATTACGCCACCTTTATTGCGGGCAGATTTAAAAATGTATCTACGAATCGAAAGTAGCTGTGATGCCTAAGCCCGAATGTAGGTACTTTGTATGATGATACAGATACAACATAACGAGAAACAATGGATACTGAAATAAGGGCACAAAATATAAGCTGTTTAAAAGTATTCTATCTGTAAGATGAGAACAGGCGCAGTGTAGTATCGAATACATGCTGACGTCTTTTGTTACTAATTCGAGATATACTTCGTATGAGAAATAATTCGCTCAGATTTTGCTCTAGCATTTGTTTCGTTTTATGTGTTCTCTCTAACAGCGTCTTCAATAGATATCCGGGTGAGTAAGACGTCCGCTAGTCTCAAGGAAAACTTCGAGTCACAAGAAAAGATTGATTCAACCCATTTGGTTAAGGGCACTTTAGAACCTGGTGAAGCACACACGCTTAACGAAGTTACCATATCGCTTTCTCGTGACTGGGCAGAAGTTACAGAAAAATATACAAGATGGCAAGTTATGTTTGCTGCCAGAACGACAAACTCGCTTAACGTGACTTCCGAGCTGTCAGATGTAGCAGACTTGGACTACTTCGACGAGGAAAAGTACACATCAGAGCCCGTAGCCAGTGTGCCCACAAGACAAACAGCAGCAGAAGAAGGTACCACAACATCGACAGTCGGAAATACAGCCGAAAATCATGATGTGGCGTTTGCATTCACGATTGAAGACTCTAACGACGACCAAAAGTACACGTCAAAGGCGCCAAGAAAGGAGCCCCCGAGCTACGCGGAAGCTGGCAAAGGCAATGAATCTACAGGCGGGCACCGCGCCGAAGACAGCAATGATGGCACATCCACATCTGCAATGCGTTTGGTTCTGGCTCTTATTGTGGCTGCGGTGGTGATCGTTTCTGCCGGACTATGGGCGCTTAAAATGATCAAGGATGAACGCGAAGACGTGGTGCAACAAGAGGCTGCTATTGAATTGACCACCACAACAAGTGTGTCAGTGCAGTAGAGTTGAAAACTTTGGAAGTTAATAAACTTCACTCAAGACGAGACACCAGGTAGTGTTTTCAGACTCGCATGTTCTTATTGAGCCTGCTGTTTCACCGAAGATATTAAATTCCTAATATTACCACTGTGCACGTGACATTTTTCAAAAGCTCGCTGCTTCTCGTGCACATGAGGATCAGCGACAAATATTTATTTCAGCAACTCCATAACATACTTATTCAAATAGCAGCAAATGTTACAACTGCTGGATTGCGACTGTTGCTTGAAAATTATGCGTTTGGCAGCATCCCTTATGCAAGTTTGATAATATGCATCCCTTAATTCCGCCACGACTTGCAGTGAGGTGGAGTTACTGCCTGCTGAAACTACAGCGCGATCAAAGGACAGTGTAAGAGCATGAAAAATGAACGCGCCTTCTGCGATAATCTAGAAAGGTGAAGAAAAGGGAATCAACCGAGGGACCCGATTTTTTTTATAAGTCATAAGAAGCCAACAAACATAGAACATCGCTAGCGAAATGCGAAGGTTGTGGGATCGTTCCTCACCTGCGGCAAGTTGTTTTTCATCCACTTTCATTTCCATTATTTCATCCTTTCTTTATTCATTTATTAGGCACAATAAATTTTCCCTATGTTGTCTTTGGTGGGAGTGTTTGTTGGCTTGTTATGATAAATCTAGAAAGGTGGCATTGCTTAAGCAAGGAGGGTGTTCAGTTTTGTATATAGAACAGTCGTCGAAAAATGTCAATCATAAATTCTAAACATGTTTTACCAACAAAGACTTGCAGTGAACGAGTTGCCAATTGAATCATTAAATCTATAAATAAAAAAGTTAAGGCGCGATAGCAAGCGAACAAGAATGGGCAGCGGTTGCAGGATGTATGGTGGTTGCAAGGGGAATGTGGAAAGCGAGCTGCAGGATTACAACAAAGGTGAGAACAGGCTTTAGGTATTTCTTGTATATGCATTGGTAAGGTGGCGCTTTAGGGGCAGGATTCCTTGCAAGCTGCCTCACTGATTCAGATGAGAACGAATAAAGTCTATTAAGAGGTAACTAGTCCGGTCGCGTCGACTAACTTCAGCCGTATAATTACGGCGCCCCATTTTACATGAACGGTTGAAGTTTCACAGTAATCGTGGAGGTTCTTGATTACCTTGACCATATCTTCTGCGTTAGGAATAAGCGAGGAATTGTTCTCCTCAGAAACTTCACACCTGAATGCAAAACGAGCTCGCAACTCCACCAGACAAGAAAAGAATTGATAGAGATAGCAACATCATCCGGGTATAGAGTTTCGTAGTGTTATCTGTAACGTAAGCTGCAGTAAACCTTCGATTACTAATGATAATAGAAATCGTTATGTCACAAGCACGCATATAAACGTGAAAGAAAATATCTCTCTGGTGATGAGAAGACTCGCCCTGACCACGCTGGCGCAATAAAGAGTGGGGGCAGAGGAGAGCAAATACTTTGCGCTGCCCGTTGCTGAAACAATTTCCAGGCACTAGATGCGCGGCAACACAGAGCACACGGAACGATCCGCCATCTTGGTTCTCCCAAATTTTGCACCTGTCGTGGACTGAGTAAGTGAATAAACTTTATTGCAGGTCCGGCGAGGATGCGAACTCGCCGTGCACCCGGCTAGTCCCACGTCGGGACCGGCAGGTCTAGCCCACCGGCCCGGTCGCGGGCACGCCGGATGGCCAGGATTTGCTTTTCTAGAGCGGGGCTGCACATAGTAAGATCAGGGGTAGGGAAGTTTCCATAGAAGCCCCTATGTTCAGAACATGGCGGTTCGGCAGCATTTCATGTTGCTTAGCGCCATCTTCCTGACAAGCAGATGGCGCTCCTCACTTCCGAAAGAACAAATTACTGTGGTGCCTATTCCGATAAAAAAAGGAGGGACGCTATTTTTGTTGACAAAGGAGTGAGATTAATTTTTTTAGGCTTGCCACATTGACAGCACCTTATCACGTCTCGGCTTATTTTAGTTGGCATTTCAAACAATTCTGTCTGATTGCCGCAAATTATACTTTTTTACTGACCCCGCTGACTCACGATTGATCACAGCTGTGTAGCTCAGAGCCACTATAATTCAGACAAACGGTATCTAGCAGAACCGTGCGGGTGAGGGGCGGGGGCGTATAGTAGTGGACAACCTATACGAGCAGGCTTTTCGAGAGCTTACAAGAGCGCCAGTGCATGGAGGTTGAAAGCGGCATGAACGCCTCTTTTTTCTAGAAAGTGTTGCAATATGGGAATGCACTATTTTTACTGACGGAGCGAAAGAGAATTGTCTCTTTCGTTCCTGGTAGCACATGAAAAGGTATTCGGAATATTCATTTCTTTGAATAAAATAATGGTATTTGCTTGAGTTTACTTCGGAAGTGTTTTTATTTCATCAGCGATGGTTGTTTCCTTCTTCGCTAAACTTGCCTCAATCGATGCTGAAACAACAGCCCTTTACGCGAAAGCATAACTGGGCAGCTAGCGCAACAGGCGAATGTCTATTCGGAGGCGTGAGGAAGGCGCTATGTGAGAAGGAGCGCGCTCAGCGAGCGGCAAAGCAGCAAAAGCTATAGAAAAATCCAGGCGGCGTTGAGCGAAGGGGGGGAAGGAACAACGAGCCGAAGCGGAGAAACCTAGAGGAAAGTCTAGGTGACGTTGAGCGAAGTGGGGGTAGGAACAACGAGCCGAAGCGGAGAAACCTAGAGGAAAGCTCAGGTGACGTTGAACGATGTGGGGGAGGAACTACGAGGCGACGCGGAGAAACCTAGAGGAAAGTGCAGGTGACGCTGAGCGAAGTGGGGGAAGGAACAACGAGGCGAAGCTTAGAAACCTAGAGGAAAGCTCAGGTGACGCTGAAGGATGTGGGGGAAGGAACGACGAGGCGAAGCGGAGAAACCTAGAGGAAAGTCCAGGTGACGTTGAGCGAAGTCGGGGAAGGCACAACGAGGCGAAGCTTAGAAACCTAGAGGACAGCCCAGGTGACGTCGAGCGAAGTGGGGAAGGAACAACGAGCCGAAGCGGAGAAACCTAGAGGAAAGCTCAGGTGACGTTGAAGGATGTGGGGGAAGGAACGACGAAGCGAAGCGGAGAAACCTAGAGGAAAGTCTAGGTGACGTTGAGCGAAGTCGGGGAAGGAACAACGAGCCCCAGCGGAGAAACCTAGAGGAAAGCTCAGGTGACGTTGAAGGATGTGGGGGAAGGAACTACGAGGCGAAGCGGAGAAACCTAGAGGAAAGTCTAGGTGACGTTGAGCGAAGTCGGGGAAGGAACAACGAGGCGAAGCTTAGAAACCTAGAGGAAAGCCGAGGGGACGTCGAGCGAAGTGGAGAAGGAACAACGAGCCGAAGCGGAGAAACCTAGAGGAAAGTCTAGGTGACGTTGAGCGAAGTCGGGGAAGGAACAACGAGGCGAAGCTTAGAAACCTAGAGGAAAGCCCAGGTGACGTCGAGCGAAGTGGGGAAGGAACAACGAGTCGAAGCGGAGAAACCTAGAGGAAAGCTCAGGTGACGTTGAAGGATGTGGGGGAAGGAACTACGAGGCGAAGCGAAGAAACCTAGAGGAAAGTCTAGGGGACGTTGAGCGAAGTCGGGGAAGGAACAACGAGGCGAAGCTTAGAAACCTAGAGGAAAGCTCAGGTGACGTTGAAGGATTATGGGGAAGGAACGACGAGGCGAAGCGGAGAAACCTAGAGGAAAGTCCAGGTGGCGTTGAGCTAAGGGGGGGAAGGAACAACGAGCCGAAGCGGAGAAACCTAGAGGAAATCTCAGGTGACGTTGAAGGATGCGGGGGAAGGAACTACGAGGCGAAGCGGAGAAACCTAGAGGAAAGTCTAGGGGACGTTGAGCGAAGCCGGGGAAGGAACAACGAGGCGAAGCTTAGAAACCTAGAGGAAAGCTCAGGTGACGTTGAAGGATGTGGGGGAAGGAACGACGAGGCGAAGCGGAGAAACCTAGAGGAAAGTCTAGGTGACGCTGAGAGAAGTGGGGGAAGGAACGAGTCGAAGCGGAGAAACCTAGAGGAAAGCTCAGGTGACGAAGGATGTGGGGGAAGGAACTACGAGGCGAAGCGGAGAAACCTAGAGGAAATTCTAGGTGACGTTGAGCGAAGTCGGGGAAGGAACAACGAGGCGAAGCTTAGAAACCTAGAAGAAAGCTCAGGTGACGTTGAAGGATGGGGGGGAAGGAACGACGAGGGGAAGCGGAGAAACCTAGAGGAAAGTCTAGGTGACGTTGAGAGAAGTGGGGGAAGGAACAACGAGGCGAAGCGGAGAAACCTAGAGGAAAGTGTAGGTGACGTTGAGCGAAGTGGGGGAAGGAACAACGAGCCGAAGCGGAGAAACCTAGAGGAAAGCTCAGGTGACGTTGAGCGAAGTGGAGGAAGGAACAAAGAGGCGAAGCGGAGAAGCCTAGAGGAAAGTCCAGGTGACATCGAGCGAAGTGGTGGAAGAAGCAACGAGGCGAAGCGGAGAAACCTAGAGGAAAGTCCAGGTGGCGTTGAGCGAAGTGGAGGAAGGAACAACGAGGCGAAGCGGAGAAACCCGGAGGAAAGTGTAGGTGGCGTTGAGCGAAGTGGGGGAAGGAACAACGAGGCGAAGCGCAGACACCTAGAGGAAAGGCTAGGTGACGTTGAGCGAAGTGGAGGAAGGAACAAAGAGGCGAAGCGGAGAAGCCTAGAGGAAAGTCCAGGTGACATCGAGCGAAGTGGTGGCAGAAACAACGAGGCGAAGCGGAGAAACCTAGAGGAAAGTCTAGGGAACGTTGAGCGAAGGGCGGCAGGAACAACGAGGTGAAGCGGATGAAGAGTCGCGAAAGATGAAGGTAGGCGAAGGCGCGCTGGGGTGGGGGAGGTTGACATCCTCCGACAGTTGCTAGAGGTTTTGTTCGCGATATGAACTTGCCGGTTCGTCTCGTCATAACGTCGCCCTCGCGCGCTTTGCGCATTGTGTGCGTTTGAAAGCGTGCGGCGGTGAGCCGAAGATGGCGGTTCAATCTCGCGTGCCGAAGGAAGGAAATGCGCCGTCTTCCCACTGGGGCTGGTGGTGGGGGCGCTTTACTCCTGCGGCTGCTGCGTATCGCCCGTGCGCGCGATTCCTGTCGTGAATACCTTCTGCGATGCACACAGTGTAGGCGTCTAGGCACGCCGAGGGTAGACAGCTTCGTGTGCGCTGGGAGGGGCGGGCGGGGGGGTGTTTTACTCCGGCGGCTGCTGCGTATGGCGTGTCCGCGCGATTCCTGCCATGAATGCGTTCTGTGATGCACACAGTGTAGGTGTCAAGGCGCGCCGATTGCTGATAGCTTCGTGTGCGCTGTAGCACCCATACGCTTGCGCGTCCTACGTCCTAGGCTCACTAGGTGAAACGTCAGTCGAATATCTTTTGCATTGCTGACAGTGAGTTATCAACCGCTTTTCAGCGGAATATTCGCCGCCTACGGGAATTCTTGTGCACTAGAACACTGCGAGGTGTGCCGTGCGAGGGCAGAGAGGGCACTCTTTTCGCGTTGATGTCGCGAGGTGGCGCTGTTCACAGCAGGCGTACTCGGAACGCCTAAGCTGGATCTGCGCATCGGCGCGCATTGTGTCTAAACAAAACTACGACACAAATATAAGTATGGCTGGGAAATGCAGACAACCACTTTTTCCGAGTTCATTCCACTATACAGTCATTCACTTCGTACTTCGTAAATAGGGCGCGTTGCAAGGTATTGCGTAACGTGGTGCCCGTGCTTGGTACGCGGAGCAAGATACACAAGGAAGGGGTGGATGTGCGGACTGTAAGGTGTTCATTAGAAAACTCTTCCGAAAAATCAAATATCAGGGCATCCATAATTGAAAATTTTATAGATTATGCTTGAAAAATGAGAAAAAAGAGGATGTCGTACGCACACATACGTAAAACCTGGGTCAAAGTTTAAGCGACGAATATGGGGAGCAGCAGAATCACGAGAAAAAATTTTGTGATCTGCACAATTATCGCACCTGTCTATTATTGAATACTTATTATGGCTGGAACAATGAAAAGCCGTTTTCGCTGGGGTTTCAGCTTTTATGAAAGGTTTATAAGATTTTCGAACGATGTCGTCTTTTAGGCTGGCCGCTTTTGAAGCCGCGCAGTAGGGGAGTGCTTACTGCCGTACTTTCTCAAATTGACCTGCTGTGACTCGTTAAGTTTCGTCATTCTTTGATTATCTCTACATATAATGTGCATCGGAAGAATAAATCATTACCAAAAAGAATTTGAACATACACTGAAGGCATCGCCGACCAAATAGGTCCCATTCTTGGCTAGATTCATGACCATTCCCACTGTGTGGTAAGATTCCAGTTGGTTTACCGTCACGGTCATCATCAGCAGCAGCATACTAATCATCGTCATGATCATCATCATTATCATTAGCGTTCTCTACGACGAAGTGCGTGTGTACCACGCATCTGTTCTTAAAAGCTTTCAAAAATGTTTCTATACTGCTTCGACAATCTAGACGATTCTTTAAAAGAATCTTAAAAGATTCGTCTAAACTTTTTCTTAAGTCACCTGTTTCATGACCAATTTCCCACAGTGGGCATGAGCCACACTTAGAGGCAAACAAACAAACTCATCCGAGTCTTGGTCATTCCCCTATAGTGGGCATGAACCACACTTGCAGGCAAAGCAACCAGCCAGCAAACTGCTCCTGAGGCTGCTTTTTCGTCTGGTATTCTTCTACGGTAAGTTTTAGCTAAATATTCATGAAGTGTATGCTTTTCATTTGTAGTTTTGTTTCAGCGCTTCTTTCAGTCTGCACTTCTCATAAAATCACGGTGCATTTTTTGAGCAAGGTAGGCGAGCATGAGGCCGCATTTTTCATCCACAAATGAAGGCTTTTCCATAGGTGTCTCGCGATGCCATTCCTTAGTGACCTTTGGTGAATGCTTTTAGTACATTGGCACCAAGCGCATTTTTGTCCCTCTGACACCGCATAACGCAATTATTGCGGGAATGAAAGCCACGAAGGTGTTAGAGGCGGAGCCCTTGTATGGCACCGGCCTACCCTTCCCCAAGATCACTGAGGGACGTCATTTAAGCCTGAATGACTTTTCCGCCTGGTGCAAAGGCTCACGCCTGTTCTCAGCGCATTCACGAGTGCTCTGGTTTTGATGCCATTGTGGATAGACGCTTATTTCCCTAATACTTTGCGCGAAAGACCTAGTTCCTAGGGTTCACACAAGCCTGAGTCCTGGAGGTATAAGATGTACGTCTTCACCTCCAGACCCATTTTTGACGTGTATGCCAACATTTATGGCGCTTTCTCACCACATTGAACAATGTTGTGAGCTGCCTTGCGCAAGATTATAGATGTTTTCTCTAAAACAATATGCGCTCGAACAGCGGTTTTTATTAAGGCGAAAGCTTCAGAAGGCTCATGTGTCGCATAGTCTGTTGGCCTGCGTTTTGGCACCAAAATTCAAGCCAACCAACTTGGAGACATGGGTGAACAGGCCATATCTCAGTTGGATTCCATTTGATATCGTGAAGGTCAGTAATCCAACCCGGGACCCTTGGTGTTAATTAAGGCGAAGTTATTAAGATAAGCACCTGTAATTAAGATAAAGCCAGTTAAGGGACTCGAACCAACGACCTGTGGGGTTAATTAGAGTGAAGTTAATTACCACACAGTTAATTATGGTACAGTTAAGGCATTTGAACCCATGACTTTGGGTGGGAGAGAACAAGGAATAGGAAATAACGCATTCGAATGAAAATGTCAAGCAATTTATTGAATGTCTCCTGAGCGTAGGCTTTCTCCTTGAGACTCTTTAGCGTATGCTAAGGTGACGGTCGACCTTTTTACTTTGCTTCTCCTACTGTACTTATTTTTTTAGATGGGGCGTCTTCCTCTCTCGATGAAATATCGACCACTGCCAGCTTTCGCGCATTTGATACATATCCGATAAACAATAGCCATCAGCATTCAAGACGTCTATGAATCAGGATGCCTCTTAACGATTAACAAGGCTTTCAAGAAATTCACACGAGGTAGAGGGCTCCTTTCGAAATATTAAGTTGCCTTCTAAGGAAGCGAACTCTTAAACGTTCGTCAATGGCTCTCTAAAACAGACTATCTGAAAAAAAAAAAAAAACTTGGGAGAGGTTTTGTTTTAGCATCCCACGTACAGGCAGTCACAGAAGTTCTTGAAATTCCTTTTTCCTTTCCCTACCGATCAGGGTGTCATACACATGAGCATTGAACAGTTGCGTTCCGACGGAGAGAGAAAATGCCTGCACATACATGGAGGGGTACGGGCGTAAAAACAAAAAGGGCCAAGGAGGGAAAACATTGACATTGACACATCGGGTGTCTATAGGTCACGAGTCTGGGATGTACACATCGTTTCTGTGCCTTTCAACCCGCTAACAGGGAGTGCTGATGCCAATAAACCGGATATAATCTTCACAAAGATAACTTAACGCATCTTAAAAGGGGACAGCAAATCAGCTCAGAAGGAGCGGCACCCATGTCATTTTGATACAAACTGAGTCTGTTTGTGTGATTACGTGAGTGTTCGCAATTTGTTGTGTTAGATTTAGTGAACCAGTGGTTCCGCGAATCTGAGGGAGCACCCAAATATGCATGAGCTTGCTTGGCTCTGATCCTAGCAGGTTGGCTAAGTATGTATGTATTCATGTGAGGCCGAAGCTCAGCTGAGCTGAGCCAGGCCTTGAGTGCGAATTCGCATGAAACCGGCCGGGTGATAACTGATTAGTCACGAGGTTGAGTGAGCTCGTCTGAGGATGGTTTCAGTGAGTGAGCCTTAGTGAGCCTTCGGGTACGAGTATAGCCTGTGTGCACATCTGGATGAGTTCCGCTTATTCTTCTCGCCTATGTCTTTCGTACGCACAGTTTCGCTTACTTACACTCTCTGGTCCTCACTCTCAGTATTCCCGCTTTCGTTCGCTTTTACAAGCGCGACGGTTTCCTCACCTCAAAATGCACTCATCAACTATTCATGCTTACAAGCATTCAAGGGGAGCACTCAGGTCCCCCCCTTCACGTTTCCACTGATTTCCAGATATTCACTGTCAAACATTCATCTGCGATTATGTAGACATTTCCTATCTTCGAAACTTACTTTTCACAGTTTGTTACATAACTTAGCCGCTCGCAGCTTCGGGCATTATTTAGCCATGTAATGTCCAGAGAGACTTCCACGTCAAAGAAAATCGGAACTTGCTCATTTTTATTTCTTGCCACGAAGAGTAAGTTCCTACAAAAAAAAAAAAGGTATGTGAGCAAAATAAATTAGTATAGAAATTATTTCATTTGTTGTATAATCGAGACCACAAAACTCGCTGCAGCATATCTAAAACATTATAATATATGTAATGCGCTCATTTCATTCTGGCTCAACCAAATTTTTTTTTTATAAAACTCCGCATTGCAGAAGTAATGCGTGAGGTATTGCGGGGTCAATTGTCGTAACCAATTCAATCAGAAGTGTTCATACAGGATTTTGGGGCCAGAGAGCGTAAATGGAATAATTCAAAATTACGAGTACACTTTCATCTGAATAATATAGTGGCCGAGGTAAATCCCTAGCACGACGTGAAACGAGAGCGTTCATTAATCTTTCGTGGCGGCACAGATGTAAAGAGACCCTTGCTATAGACCCTTGCTAGAAGTCAGATGTAACCACGAGAACGACTGTTCACACTGGCTTTCAAGACACAGATTCAACTATCATGGCGGAGCCATCCTCTATTTCCCTGTCCATCCTGGCATGGAGAACATGAAATCCTATCTGATACATTTTATGAACTCACATATGGCCACAAACTTGGGTTTAATTTGACTCGTATCACTCGTGTCCAGGCGCTGAACTCGTTGAGGGTCACTGAATAGAGGATTGAGGGTCACGCACCCCCGATGGCGATAATATTATTGGGAAAAAGACAGCAGACCTCGGCCACATTGCAAGATGACACGACCGTTTCCCGCGTCGTTCCGAGCAGTTGTACAAAGAACAAGATTCCTGTAAGGGAACCACAAGCTTTAGCAGGCTGTCTGCGTCAGACTCACCCGCCTTCGCACTTGCTCGAATCTAACACCGTCGACGCTTAATATTTGTTAAAGGAATGTTTTTTACAAAAGCCGTAATTAAACGACAGTAATTAATCGTTCAGTAATCATCTACGAAGCTCCGAATGAAGGCAAGAATGTTAAACTTTTCCGCACATTACGCTTGACATGTCTCTCGTCTTCGTCAATAGTGAACTCGGTGTCATATACAGTCGAATTCGTCATCGATGAAATGAACTGTGTAATGAATTAGGAATCCTGTGAGGGTTCTATTGCGAGTGGTGCAGTGCGCAACGTTTAGAACAAAGTGACCCGATTAACGAATGATTTCGGAGTCCCTGAACACTTTCTTAAATTTCTTACCGAACTCCGGAATAAACGGCAGCTTGCGCCGTTGCGATACTGTGTAAATCGGGGATTTTATAGAACTACCGTATTTACGTCAGCCAAATTTAACGATTACCGTACGACACCCATAATATGCTTCCAAGTTTGACGAACTTTGGGAACGTGATCATTTCTGTTCAATAAAGTTAATGAGATCTGGAGTTTCAGCTCGCTAATGAATAACTTGAGCATGAGGCACGTTGAAGTAAGGACTACGGATTAATTTTTACCTCCTGGATGTCGTTGACGTCTCAACAATTTGAAGTACACCAGCGCGTTTGCACTTCGCCCTAATCGAAAAGCCGCCACCAAGTTTGGGGTCGAACCCACGATGGCAGACTTTTCGCTGTGCTAGCTCACTATGCGGCTCAACTAAAGTCTCCACTCATGTGGCTTGTAGAAAAAGGGATGGGGTTAAAATCTTCATTAGGGAGCAATGATATAAGTCACGTCACAGAAGGAAACTACCCCACTCAAAGTCAGTGTAAACGCACCAGCATTTTCGGTGTAAGAGCGCGTACAGCCAGTACCATTTGTTTGCCACCCACGTGGCTGGGCACACGGTTTCTATTCCTGGCATAGGAGGTCGCTACGAATTGCGCAAACCAACTCATTTTAATAATACACTACATGGCTTTTTGTAGGCATGACATGTAAGATTTACTGCTTCTCATCATTTGCATTACAGAGAAGTCATGGCCGTGTCCAAGGGTGCACCCGCAGCAATGTTGTTATTCTACTTCGTGACTGTCGTCTCTGGAACCATAGACAAAAGTGACGGCGGTTACACTGACACCTTGGTATCCATCCACCCGGATGTCACACCCAACGAAGACATCGTCCGCAACCTGAAAGTATGTGCGACAAGTGGCGCTTTCTTCAAAAGGTATTCAATAAGCGAACACGAATATACCAAGGTGGCCATAAAATTTGGCAACAGGGGAGACGAGACTGCGACCAAAGTGCGCATTGATTGTGAAAATGGCGAATACCCGAAGGAAGCGTCAAAAGCAAGGACACCTTCGTGACTCTGCAAAAGGCGCGTTACAGAACGCAAGCATTCGACGAATCATAAACTAAAAGCGGTACAACGACGCTTGGCGGAACTATGCAATGAGGAGTGCGACGAGCAACCCGGCACGGAAACGGGTGGCGAAGGGTAAACGGGCGTAAACGTTTCGTTTGCAGGTGCGAATGAGGATTTCGGCAAGTGCAGTTTGCGAGACGAGGTTGGGGCGATATGATAGACTGTAGACATTTCACTTGATTGTTTTCCTTCATGAGCAGCTCAGGCGTTACAGAACATGGTGGATGATAACAAGAAAAAAGAAACATACAGCAAGAACAATAACACTCATTAGTTTAGTACAGCATATCATACTGACCGCAAATAAAGTTGGGCACAGCGAGAGAGAACCCAAAAACAACACGTACCGCCCGTGTTGTTTTTGTGTGCTCTCTCGCTGTGCCCGTCTCTATTTGCGGTCAGTATGATATGCAGTAAACACCAACTAGGCTAAACTGAATTTCTTCTGTTCAGTACAGGCTATGACAAAGTGCGCTCATGAACATTGTTGAATGTTGTATACAGAAGACGCAGGCGGGAAAGGGACTTCAATCCCTGTTTAGTACTGGGGACAAACTATTCAGAATACAGGATAGTTCCTGATACTGGAACACCAGCTTTGTGTCTTCCGTCAATGCGCGGTGACAGGCTGTTAAGAGTTATTTGGAATGATTGTTTCAGATTCTTCATTAGTGTAGTATATGATGTCAAGTGCACGTGGGCGAGAAATTCGACGACGCACAGACAACTCAAAAAAGTTGCACGATTTTTTTATTCATTTGTGAAAAATTTGCAGTGTGATAGTGAATCTGGTTTTGGACGCAAGGTAGTTAGTGTGTGGGTTGCACACACTTGACGCGTACCCGCTAGGGCACATCAAAACCTCGTAAAGTAGCAGTTTTTGTGACAAAGCAGCCAGATAAAACTTACGACGAAGAAATATGCACGTGTTCTTTCAGAATAATTTGTGACGCGAAAAATATACGTTTGCCAGGAGAGTGTATCGGTAATATGCACACCGAGATGGTTGTACGTGCTAACAAGGTCCAAAAGGCTGCCGTCAAGAGAACAGATACACGGTTCAGGTGGTTTAGTCATGCGAGTAAATCGAATGGCTTTGTTAACGTTTTGTTTCAAGAATCAAGTATTGCACGGGCTGGAAAGTTGGCAATCTCAGACTTAATGGTCTGAGATGGTTCAGAAACCAGCGAAACTGTGATTAACAAAACGAGCGTTTTATTGGGCAAACATGTGCGCTTAAAAACAGGCTACACTCATAGAACAACGGTAGCGGCGAAAACAGTCGGCGATCGTCGAAAATCTGAACAGTGGGTCAAGCGCGTCGGCTTTTATAGAACAGTCGTCGATTGTTCTAGAGTAATCGCTGGGACCCGCATGCCTTCCACAAAGTTCTACGCCATTCTCGTCGTGCATACATGCGATCAGATTACATAAGGTTCGGCGACAACAGGCAGCTGATGGAACCATCGATAACATTCCAGAAACTTCCGACACATGCAAGCGCGTCCTGCGCTGTGCGATAACATTTGTTAGGCGGTGAAACGTGTCGCCCGATCAAGACAAGTACACGTGTCAATATAACGCAGTCGCCCGCAAAAGAACCTCATACAAGAATTAACTGAGTGTGTAAAGTCGTTAACAGATAAGGAACGTCTATGACCAATACTAATAATTTCTTACCGAACTAAAGTAGACTGTACTGTTCCAAGCTTCTATGTAGTTCGGAACGTTTAACTGTCTTTCAGATCTTGTGGGTACTTACTGCTACCTCTCAACGTGCAGGTCGTGTTTAAGTCAGCTTCACGGTTCTTACACACCGCGACAAGTGGAAGAGTATACTTCAAGAAGTTTATCATTGTATTCCCGAAGTCTTGGCCAAAAAGGAAAGATGCACTTATCCTTGGGACATCATACTACCGAAAAAGCGATGTGAGAATCAGGAATTCCTTGCTTTGCGGAGACGATGGACCTTACACGGTGACATCAAGGGGCTGTGGGGAAAAAGGAGATTTCATTCATGTTCCAGCTGAGTACCTTTTGAACTTGAGTCCTCCGACAATGGCAAAGAAGGAAAGCTCTGGTAAGCAATTTTTCTGTTGCGGTTACATGGACTTTATGCGAAAAACTTGGGGCAGATTTGATCTCGTGAGGAGTGCGATTGGCATTGAAGCCATGTTGTGATGGACCGTATCGCTTTGCCGAAACTAGTCTAAATAAGCTGTGCATGGAGACAGGTTCCCCTCACCAGCTACCCCTGTACTCGCTTCTCCGTCTAGCAGTGTCGCCTTCAAGTTCATGCATGACGCGCGCCTGGGTATAATAGTCAAACAAGATTGTCTGTACATATATAACGCGGGTTCCATTTTGCCCAGCAGCGTAGAATTTTACATAGAATGGTTTGTTAATGTTATTCAAGAGAGGCACGTACCCAACATACCCACTGTCACATAATCGGTTACACGACCTAGTCCAAGGGTTGATTTTCAAATGGCCCCCTCAGCAGAGCAGCTTGATGCTCGACCCTTTTAACCGAGAACTATCTGTTGAAGCGAAGTTGGCGTAAAATAGGTGCGGATGGACAGACAGACGCAAATTGTGTAGGGTTGCTAAAGAATGGTACTAGTTTTTACAGCAAATATAAAAGAAATGATGTCCTTCCACCCTTTATTTTATCGTCTTTATTTTGCCTCATTCTTACCACAGTCACCATAGCTTTGTAGTCACTGTGATACTCCGCGATCGGTCGTACTGCGATGCTAAGCACGTTCTTGCCAAGGTTAAATCTATGCACGACCGGTGACGCGTGGTCGGCACATTGACGTCCGTGCAGCTCTCGATTCGAAACCGTTCCAAGAGGAAGGATACAAATCACTCGCTATCGTCGCAGGTACGGCTCGAGAGGGCTCTTGCCCAAGTGCAAGGACCCCTTCCCAGCCCTTCCGCGAGGAAAAAGCGAGCGAGATAACAAGTCGCAGTTTCTCCCCTTCCCCTCCTCTATGTCCGTCCCTTTCTACTGTTATATCTGAAGAAAGAATACATTCAGAGCGATCGCCGCGACTGATGACATCACGCGGAATCAGTTGGACTGATCGCTCTGGCGCATTTTGGTGAACATCTCGGGACAAATTTTTTTTCAAATCCTAGCCATAGACAGTTTCGCGGCAAAGGTGAATAATCTTCATTTTGCTGACGGTAAAACGATACTAGTGAACAGATTTGCAAGAGCAAGAATTTTGCACAGGATGATACAAAGTGCACAACTGTGAACTATACTATTAGTGATTATATTCTCAAAACGTACAGCTCACCTGCCGGATTTACCCTTAATACTACACAGCGTTCCGAACAGACCGGTTTGTGCACGCCAGTACGGGAACGTTGCTCGTCAGCTGCCCCTGACCGCAAGTCATATGGAAAGGGGCTAGGATTGAGTAAACGCGCTTGTGCAGTCGAAGCTTACAGAAGAGTGTCGAGGTGGGTGATCAGTGGGCAAGTTAAGCTCCAATGTAAAGGGACGACTCGTTAAGAATAAGCAAAAGGGAGCGCGTCAATGTAAGGGGATAGGTGGGTGCGTCGCTTTTAAAAGCAGAGTCAATCGCACTGGAATATTCCCGGCCACCAGCTACAGCTAACCGCATATCTTCAACAGGAATTAGAGAAAGCAAATACTGCAGAGTGTCTTAAGTTTTGCTTGCTTTTCTTATAATCGGTTCTTTGTGCTAAAAAAAAAAAAAAGGTGTGCGTTACTGCTTGTGTTGATTGCATTACTTTATCTTCTATTGCAGCCTACACTTTTGTGCATGAATGGGCTCACCTGCGTTATGGCGTGTTTGACGAGTACGGCACACGTGGAGACAACGAATTTCCGGAAACGTACTGCGTGGGTGATAAGGTGAATAGCAGGCGTTCAACTTTTTGCGGAGTGCGCTAGGCGTTTTCCTCGCGCAACTCAGTCACCAAAATCGTTAATAGTGACACTGAAGTGATTCACTCTACTGCGTGCTGGCTGGCTTTAATTTGGAATTTTAAAAACATTCGCACTGGAACTTCGTGTGCCCGCAGTGCAAGCATTCCGATTACCCTTCTGGCACGAAGGTAATAGTAGAACAAGGTTCCAGGTTGTCGTTACCTTCGCGCGCGTGCAGCGCAAGATTATAGTCGCTTATCTAGGCATTCAATCTTTCCTTTTATTTACCTATGCATAATTTTGATGAAGAGTATATGAAGGACAAGAAAAGTGGAAAGGAAACACGTTGTTTTGAAAAATTTGTCACGGCTGTTAACGTAATCTGTTTCCCATGGCCGTCCGAACAGTTGAATCCTCGACGCCGATGACAACATAATTAGGGCAGTTGAATAAGGCATGATTTGATCACCTTTCTGCCTCAATTACATAGTTATTTTAATTTTTTTAGTTACTACGCAAGGTATCCTTTACGTATGCAAGTGACTGAAGTTAGTTACAGTTACAGAGAAAAAAAAATGTATCGCCATAATAGATTCGTTTCAGAATTAAGGTAAGCGCATCCGTGAGCTTAAATAGCACAAATAGCGAAAGGCGCAGATGATGAAACGTAGGCCTCTCGAACTGCAGTCTGAAATTACACGAAATCTGACGACGTCGTGCAGCAGGACATAAGACAAGCATGGCTAAAACATCGTTGGTGTGGAAAGAGAAACAGTCATTAAAAAGGAAAGCGATAGCAATAGACACGGTGAATTAGATGCACTGGATGGAAACAAAAAAGATCATGAAAATTTGCAGAAACGGCAAGAAGGAAATCAGACGGGAGAACTATGAAAAGGCAAAGGGGAGTGCCTTGCTACTTGAGGCTCTATAGCTTGCTGCCTGCGGACAAAAAGATACAGTAGCAAATATGCACCCCCGAATGAGGGATGTGTGTGCTGCAAAAAAAAAAAAAAAAAAAAGAAGCCCGGAAACGGCTTTGCACATCGTAAAGGAATGCCAAAATAATATGACCCGGCGATATCCGCAAGGAGTGTCTAGCTTCCAGAAACGTTGCGACTCGATGAAGACTAAAGGATTAACTCGTCAGCATTCCAGATAACTAATAGAAGACTAGTGTATTAGTGGAGGAAAAGCAGGAAAGATTTTGATAAAATCCGAGTCATTGCAAGTGCAGGTAATGGTTCTGTATAGTGACAGACGGTTCAAATACGATAGTAAAGATCCAGATCAGATCGGCAAAAGGCTAAACAACGATAGTAGTAATATAGCGTGTTTAGGTCAAGAAGGCTAGAGGATTATTCGTCTCTACTCGGATTCAAGATGAATGGAAAATAGAACTTTACGATTACATATCATGTTTACGTCTGCACTTACGCCAGCCGTCTGTCCTGTCGGCGAGGTATACCGGAATACCGGGCAAGCGAAAACTCTTTCATCGGTGCGCTGCATCTCGGCACGCGTCCTAGGTCTGCTATATGGACAGCGAGTCCATTAGAAACGATGACGAAGGTGCGAAACTGAGGAACGATTCAACAGAAGTGAGCGCTTTAAAACGCTGTAACAAAAGCAGAACCAGCTCATGTCTCAACACAGCCTCTAGCGCACGAATCAGCAGGCGAAATCCTCGGCAGCATTCTAAATTGCCTCAATCGGCGTGCAGCCGAATATTAATAATTATTTATTGGAGCACGTCCCGCAAACGCACTGGCCGAATTTAAATTCTATCAATCCCAAGCCATTTTGTTTTTCGCTCTCGGGAACCGTTCAGTGCCCGTGTTTCTTTGCCGCGCCTCACGTCAGAAGCAGCGTAACCATCAAAAACTCAATGTTTGTGGTGAAAAAGTTGTATGGAGTGACATTCTCCCACCTTCTTCTGGCGCCACCTACCGACTGTTGTGTACCAGCGAACCGAAGCTCGCGCCTCTTTATTCATCAGGAAGTGAAGGTCCGCTATTTGCTTGACAAACTAGTTTTGTAAGCCTTTTTGACGTAATCTGCTGGTGTTCTGGCTGTCTGTTCGCTTTTTTACAGGTGAAGCTGAATGCTTGTTTAGAAAACATATCTTTCGCGGCTCAACTAAGTGATGGTTCGGAATGTAGTATCGATGACGAGTGTCACTTTGAGGAAAATTGCATCGTCTCGTCTTTTATTGACTCCGAAAGCCCAGCAGAAAGCTCAATCATGTTCATGCCCTACGTGCAAAACGTAAGATTTCCTTCTTTAAATATTATTTGTATGTAAAACATGAATTGTGGAAAGCAGAGCATCTTGCGCAATGTTTACATTTCAGAAGCCCCGAGCGATCCTTTATTTTTAGTGAAAGAATATCAGTTTTATATTGTGAGGCGGTCGAGTGTGACTGGAATTGGTAGTGATGCACTCCAAAACATTGCTCAGCAAGAAAAATCACAAACTTAGCGTAAACTTCCCTCCAAGACTTTGCGATCAGGTCGGAGGCTCCTAGTCTTTTCTGCAGATGCCGGTCGAGACCACGTGACGGCAGCCAACCAATCGGCGATTGGTTTGGCGCACATGCTCGCTCTTGCAGTTATGCCATATCATCGTTCTTCTCTGCTCTGGATTCTTAGAAAACACGGCAGCGTGTCTACGAAAACAAAGAATATGACGTGAGCGCTGTGCTGTCACTCTCGGGGAGCTTTGATAGAGCTGCAGCCAACTTGAAAGGCATTCGCTGACTTTGAGCAAGAACTTCTAAGCTTGAACTCCAACCTTGGGTGCTTACAGCCACGCCACATGAACTTCATAAACCTCATAACTACACTGCCACCTCAATACCACAGACATGGCGCTCTTTGGCCATACCTGGCCCTTGAGCTAATGAACATCACACATTCCATTCATGCATTCAAGCCTTGGTGCCATTGACGATGGTTGATTTGCGGGAATGTTTCGTAGGCAACATTTTATGTTAGAAGCACACAATAAACACGACAAAACGCCGGAGATGTTGCCCGTAAAGGTGAAATTTAGTATAGAACTTCAAAGTATGTATTGAAAAAACAAAAAACAAAGGCACGGCAAGGTGAAGACGTGCCCTACACGGTGTTTCGTGCTTTTCTGGCAATTGGGAACACCCCACGCTGAAAACATTGAATGCCATGCGGTGCCAACGAAAGCGCGATCCTCATTCTCAACGTCGCATCTAGTTGCCTGAAAAAAAAAAAAAAAAAAAAACGCCGTGTAGCAAGCTGACGAAGTCATAATAGGCGTCGCTCACTGACTGGGAAGGGGTGGTCGTGAGTAATGTCGAATGCATTAGGTCCCCCTGGGAAATTCATTCGCTCATGTAAAACGTACCGATTTCCCTGTCTTAAGTTTTAAAAAAAATGTGCAAGAAACGTATTTTCGTTATACGCATTTTGATTAATATACCATGATTTACTACAAATATCTGAAAAAATAAACAAGAATAAGTAAACGTTTTCTCTCACTACAGTGGCACTTATATGGTCGACCCAATCGTGATATAGCGTACATGCTAGTGCGGAGGCCGCAGATTTTTCCAGAATTTTAACTGGGTGCGGCCTTTACGCGAATCATGTCGATGAAGCCCAGCTAAAGGTTCGTACTGTCTACACAACTGTAGCAGAGTGTAAGAGAAGCGCAAATGACATGACGCTGCAGTAAACGACCTTAGATGCCTGCCCATCGTGCCTGACACAGCGCTGACCTAACACGGGCTCACTTCTCTGGTGGCGAAATGCCACCAATGAGACTGGAAACATGGCCAACACAGCCGAGACGACGCGCCACACAAAGAAATACTGGCGCGGTGGCGCGGGCATGAGCGATGTCAGCGGAAAGCAGCCAACGTCATTTAGCGGCAACGCAATTAACTTCGCCTTCCGGTGGGACATTTTGAATTTCTTACAAAAGTTTGCCCTCCGAAGCGGGGGTGCGGCCCTAACACAAGTACATACCTATAGCACGCCTTGGATGCCCCAATCACAAAAATAACTCGTAATTTAGCGATGCTTCAAATCCTGCATAATGGTAATATTGAATTGGGAGCAGGACGCCAGATGCGAGAGCCACATAGTTTTCCACTTGGCAGAATAGGGATTTCTGCAGCTACATTTACTGTGAGCACTGCGCCACAATCATGGTGCTATACACAGTGTGTTAGTAACTCAAAGGTCAACAATGAGCAAGATTGTTGAACGTCTTTTCTAGCCGTTCTGCTGCAAGCTGATTTACGTTACCGGTCACTAACCGGAGCTTCTTCCGGCGGAAACTGTTCAGCACTATGCTGAGCGCGCTTTCTGTAAAGATTATAGGAAAAACGTCCTTGCTTTTCATGAGTACTGAAATAATCGGCTGTATGCAGTTAATTAAGCAAAAACGGGATCTGGACTCGGATCCAGGGAAGCGTTAGTGAGTGTACAATAGTCACTGATCCTGTTTTCCCACTGACAATTTCTTTTTTCACCTTACAGGTTTCCCATTTTTGCGAATCAAATCAAAGTCTACGCAGGCACAACAGTGCTGCTCCGACAAAGCACAACAAGATGTGTAACGGTCCTGCTGTCCTTGATGTCATCCACTGGAGCGACGACTTCAAAGAGTGCGTGCCTTTTGGTCATTTTTGACAGACTCTGCGCTCGGTATTACTAGACTTGTTTCACCATCGCGCAAATACGATATGTTTCGTGAAATATGTGGGTAATGATGGGAACAACGCTGCTAAAATTTAACGAATATTGATCTAGTTCGTATTCACTTACGTTAAAAATAAAGCACTGGCTGACAGAGCAAGATGTAAAGGAATGGTACCTGCAGAATCTGAACACCATGACTCCAACTGCAAGTCTAGCGGGCTTGCTTGGTAGCTTTGTGGTGCATTTCGAACGCTACGCAAACAGCAAGGCGCGATCACATGGAAGTCTTCCACCTGGCGTCACTCATGCCAGGCCTATAACGGGCACACAACGCATGCGTACATGACACAAAGACTAATTTATGACCGCCTCAGTCACCCAAAGCGACGCGCCGAAATAGAAGTCTGGCATGTCTCGATCACGGCAAACACAAATCATGCATCATGCCAAACGACAACACAAGCGCAACAGCTTAAAGCATCAATGCTTCAAACATGCAAAGCAGCGCGCTTTCATTGAAGTACTTACGATCAAACTTGCGGCATGAATTGGACTGTTGTCAAAGCCACCAGATATATCTAGGTAGACCTTCGAAGAAGCTTAAAAGCGAAAAGCCGAACGGGAATGTCAGCGTTGTGCCGAAAACAACGTCAGGCATCAGCGACGGGCGACAATGTCCCCGCAAACGCACCGAAAGTTTGACGCTCTCACGGTTCTTACACAAACATGTGTCCAACATGCACAGTACTAAAGCATTACTTTCTTGGTCTCTTCCTACCGCTTCGGTTCCCGTGTCTAACCGTTATCGCCTTTCTGCGAGGGCATCGTGGACCACACATGCAGCACCTTTTCCGCACTCTTTAACTCTCACGAATATCTAATCGGCCCCGGTTGACCCTAGCGTGTGGAATTACACCTGCTCTTAGATCACTCACGTGATTTAGGGCGCAATCGCATTGTTGCAGCTGATTTATACGCGTGCATGCTATCAGCATAGAGTTCGATGGCTGTAGTAAGAAATGTTGAGTTTACAACATAACTAGAATATTGTATTGTTAACTGCTATCTTATCACACAGGACCAATTAAACTCACGTCAATTTTTTGTCACTGCCGAGGCCTGCACATGTTACGTACCATGCGCATGTGCGTCAAAGTACTGTTCTCGAACAGTTCACTTAATTTGACCGACATCAGAGATGTGTTCTGCCTAAGTTTCTCGGTCTCTGTTTATTCTTTTTTTGGGGGGAACTACGACATGTCATCGGTGGCACGAAGCTCCGATGGAAGAGGCGAAGAAAGCTTTATTATTGGCGCATGTCCGATGCCTGTGCCGTAAGCTTGAAACTGTTAATCCCCTGAAACGTATGCCTACTCCCAATTTGTCTCAAAGTTGTCGAGTGTGGGTGCTGCGCAAGGTTGGTCTAAACCAGGATTCTTTCTAAACACGGAGATCACCCAGCACAGGAAATTGTCGAGCCATGTTGCACAAAACACAACAAGAACACGTCTGCTTCTGTGACATTTCGCCATTCTGAAGCATATTTCTTGAAGCCTAAACATTTGTGCACGCAATCGAAAAGGTTACGCTCAGCAGTTCTCCAACTCGCTATAGTTTCTCTAGCATTTTTTGTGTGTTTTGTCGTTTTAAAGCTCGGAGGTGAATCGCGTTTCGCGCACGTGACTGGAGCGCTTTCTAAAAAGAATTTCTAAGAGTCAACATTACTCTGTGGCTGACTTGGTTCTGCAGCACAACTTTGAATGGCGCAGTAAAATAAGTGGGATGAACGTACCGAACTTCAAATATAAAAAATTAACATTACCGCCTTGTGCAAGTATACACTAAAATAACAATCATTTCAGACTAATTAGCTAATTGATAACAGGAAAGCTCACCAGTGTGCACGAGGTCAGAGCTAACAAAACAATCGTTGATCTATCGTCCTATCTCATAACACCCTCACTCCCCTTCTTAAGGTAGCTTGGCCCGCGTCAGCATGGGACACGTGGTTTAAGTTCGTTCTTATATATACACAAATACAGAAGCGCTGCACCATGCTTGATGCTTGATGGCAGAATCTGCACGTAAGCGTCGGTAAATGTAAGCACTATCTCTCCAGACCAATGCATACGCTACTATTTCGACCGTGCTACCAATATATAAATTCCAACGCCAGCACAACGAAGGCCCCTACAGTGAAATTACGTATCAGAAGCATTGATGATGTCCCGGGTGAATCGCTATCCTTTGTTTGAATTGAGAACGCTTATACAATTAAGACCACTACAACAAATTCGCCTGTGCAACGAAGGAGTTTAGGTCTCTCCGACGACTGTTTTGTTGCTTCACAACGAATGGCCACTTAGCGGTGCTGCCAGTACCTTCCGAAGATGTCCCTATGGTGTGGCCTGCGTTAGCACTCATTGCGGCGCACTTGAGGTGCGATGCACAATCGGAAGTATTCGTGCTGCACTGCCCCAGAAATCGCTAAACTCGTACGCTGCTCGTTGTAATGCGTCAATCGGTGCGACGGCTGACGAATCCGTCGCAGTAGAGGATGTCGGTATGTAAGCGTAAGTGACGGCCGATGACGTGTTGAAAACCATCTAAGAGGACAAAAATGTCACCGGAGGCCACAGGGATTACTTTGCTGCATGTGAACCAAGAATTTTGACTACAAGGGAGGCGATAGCGGCAATCTACGATCTGCAGTTTTACTTTGCCTGGCTCCTGCATCTCGCCTACGAATATGCCGCGAACCTGGATCCAATAAACTCTGTCAGACAAAGCAGGCACAGAAAATTTAGAGACCCATTTCACTTAGTCTCTTGAATGGATATTAAATAAAAATGTTCTTTCTTGAACTTGCTTATCCTGTCCTACTGCGAGCGGCACGATACGCGACTTTTACAACGAAATGACCTGCATAACGATGTATTTTAAAGGTCCCGAGCACTGAGTTATAAGGTGTTTGACTGTAATTTATAACCTAACGCTTCGACGCTGCTGTGTTGTCTCGTGCTTCGCGTTCTGACTGACAGAAGCTGATACTTGCTCTTCCAAACCTTGATTTCAGGTTAGCGGAGCCGAACCCCTTCAAGCATATTGACGTCACCTTCGAAGAATGGCAAGAAAGGGCAGACGAACCTCAAAAAATTGTTCTGGTTTTGGATGTGTCGGGTAGTATGTCGGTAAGAAAATAATTTTGATGTACAGTGTTGCGCCGTTTGCTTGCTCTTAGCAAAGAGTAGCAGTGAAACGACAATGGCCGATGTACGATGCCCGCACCACTGAACGCATACTGCGCACACCGACAGCGCCTATCACGTTGAGGAATGTGTTCGGCGCTGAGAGACTCGACGTCTTGCGCTTCCTAGAAAGGCTGTGAGCATTGCCGTTGTATACGCAGCATATCCTGCATTTCCTGTACGCCCCTCCACGACGTCAGCGACGGGTGTGCGAAGGAGCCACGCGGACGCTCTCGTTCGTGCAAGACGTGTATGAAATGCTAAAATAGGAGTGGAAGCATGAAAGCAGACGCGTGTAAGTTACTGAATAATGTAGTTAGGTTACCTTACTGCATAACCAGTGAAGAAGTAGCCGTGAAAAGTGTCGGTTACCGGATAGACTAGTAAGAAAAATAATTTATTCTGTATTAGTAAAAAACTTTTTTTTACAATGTCGAATACACCACTTTTGCCATTATAAGACGCTTAGTGAACCAGAAAAAGCGAATTGACGAGAGACGGTTGGCGACGCCGCCTTAAATTTGCCGCACCTGTGACGTCATGCATTTTCACAGCGTCACTGAGGGCCTAGGTAATTCGTTAGCGATATATAAAGAGCAACTACATTGTGTTCTTAGGGCGCCATGGATCCCACATGTCGACTTTCGGGAACGTTTGCTGAGCCAACACGGCGTAAGCACGAAAGTGTGCTTTGAAATTCGTGACGTCACAATGGCGTCCCGGCGTTGGGGAGTGAGTCACTGTGAAATTCGAAACTCAAACTTTGACCTTCGCTTTCCAATCTAAACGACCTTTTATAGCGAAATAAATGACAACCGTTTTCAGACAACCTTTTTTCCGTTTAAACTGTTTTTCCTTCAGTGTTACTTTAAGGTCTATGTTTTAGAAAGTATTTGAGCTGAAACTCACTAGCAAAAGAGAGCCAATATATATTTCCGAATAGAGCAGTGAGTGGGCTCGGGGCTACCCGATAGCCCAGGCCCGACCAGGTCCGTTTGCAAGGGCCTCGTTGGGTGAGCATGATTTGACCAGGTCAGCGCTCTGGCCGAGGAGCTTCAGTCTCGGCACGAGCCAGTATGGTTCTCCGGTATATGCTCCACCACACACGCCATGCAATCAGCGGCTAGAAATTACCGCTTCCCTATCACGCGTTGGGGGCCGATTTCCCCATGAGCCTTCCGTTTATATTTTTTATGAGTGGACTTCAATATTGTTACGTAGGGAGACGCATACGAAAAGCTATATACATGTATATTTACAAGGCAATACGCCGCACTTGGCCAAGAGGGAAAAGCCCGCGCTAGCCTCCAATCGTCGTCTTCACACTGCTCGCCTCTTCGTTATCGCAAATACGGTTCCGTAGCAATATTGTCATGTGAGTAGAATACTTGAATTGTAGGGTTTTACGTGCCAGTGCCATGACCTCATTATGAGGCACGCAGTAGTGGGAGATTCCGAAATAATTTGGACCACCCAGGGTTCCTTAAGGTATACCTAAACCTAAGCACACGGGTTTGCCGGGCGCGCCCAACCCACCCCTCTTGCCGGTCTTTTCCAGCTCGAATCTGGCAAGCGGCGGACACGAGCTCGGAAGTGGATGGATTCCAGTGCTAGCTCAAAAGTTTTTGCGGCAAAAAATATAGCCCGTTACCACCAAACTGGAAATTGCATTATGTTGCATGGTTTCTTGAGTGCCAAGAGTTGGCCGAGACTCAAAAAGTGTAGTAAAGCATGGTTTCTACAGAGAGAGTAAAATGGAGATAGTTGGGAGGGGCCTTAGCGCTGTAGTATACATAAAATTAGCCAGATTCTGCTACTGGTGATGATGATGGTGATTATGATGATGTTTTTGGTATGCAGGGTCTGGATCGCATGGCTGTATTGAAAGAAGCTGCCAAACACTACATACAAGCTATACCTGACGGTTTGCGGAGACTGGCTATCGTATCATTCTCCACAAATGCCACAGTGACCCACAATATGCTAATCGTCAATTCGACCACTCGGCAAGGGTTTATTGACGAAGTGAATGCTCTCGAACCTGCGGGCCAGACATGCATTGGCTGCGGACTTGAGCTGGCACGGAAGGTACGCCTTTTCGTGCTCATCTGCCTGGTAAAGCGTTTTGAGCTTGAGGGGTCAGTGTTTATCTGCGCTCATTTCAGTCTGTCGGGCCAACATCGCGATACGTACGGCACGTTGCGATACGAACGATAGCCGAGTTGGTCGCCCATACGTGGCGTCCGTCGTGCGTACCTGCAAAGTTAAAATAGAGGAGCCGGCTGACTGACTATGCCTGGTCAATATTTCGTGGTGTTTATTTCGTGTTTATAACGAACGCCGCGAGAGAGCTGCAGCTGGAGGCCTATATGTAAGGTGTAAAACGACGAGCCAATATTTTACATTTGCAGCACTTAAGCAGCTTATACAGGTCGGCTTTGTTGAAGTCAACGTAAATAATGTTTCCCGAGAGTGGCGTTAGTGTTGCGTTACTGGAGTACTTGTATAGACTATCGGGCATTGCAAGGGGAAAAAATAGCTATGAGCATTGCTCATTGGCACGAAAATTATTAGCTTGCATCAATAAGCGGAAATAATTGATACGGCGGCGTACATGGGATGAACAGTCAACAGACGAAGTGTCTAGGTATAAATTGACAAGTGTATGGGAGCAAGACGTCAAAACCAGAGCCGGCGTAGGGGAAAAATCTTCTGTTTGATTGAAGTCTATAAGTCGTCAGGTAAGCTTAGGTGAAAGTTGACGCTAGCTTAACCGGCCTCAGGTGGGAGCTGAACGCGCATGCTCCCTTTTACGCAAATGGTGCTTTACCAATTGGGCTAAAGTGTACGTGTTCAAGGTTAAGGTTATGTACTGGTAATCTAGCCAGCACCTCCTACCGCCAAGTTGGTGCATGGGAAACGCACTTTGTCTCCTGGTGTCAATAAATACGCGAGTAGAGAAACAGGCAAATTGCCAAAGAGCACTCGTAGTTTGTCTTACAGTACCAGTATTGTCACGTACAAGACCCTCGCTATGAAATGATTTCTGGGGCTCGAAATGTGTTCTACATCCCCTGCTTTGGCTTTGAGCGGCGCTAATTTATACCACCAAGTCTCACCCATACGTGTACCTAAATACACAAAAAAGTCATGCGGGTGGATGACGCCATGCGCTACAGCCAGTTTTAGCATGTTTTCATCCTTTTATCCACTTTCATTTTGCGTTTCCTCATTATATTTACGTTTCAATCAAATACATGTACAAGTATTGTGATAGCAATTATATGACATTCCTAGCGAAGTGTTGCCGTAGGCCCAAGGTTCCGTATATCTTCAGGCGTACGTATCCTATTTGCCACGCGATGATATAGGCGGGTTATTTTGCACCACCATTATATCACTAAAAGTTGCTCATGGTAGGTTTTACGTTCGTGACAAAATTATTCCTTAAATTTTAAAGAATAGGCGCCGACAAGCAAATGTCATCACGCAAAACACCGACAGCGCGTGCCTTCTATCACAAATTTCCCAAGCTTTAAATATTAGAAGTGCGAAACAATGACAGAGTAAGAATGTGAAAGTGGTGTCATTTTATTGGCGCGACCACCGTCCCGTCGAATTTCGTGACGGTGTGCAACGGGGCGTTTAAAAATGACGATAAAAGGGATCTTCACTGAAGAAAAGTAGGCAGAATGTTGTGCATATGCCGAAAGGTCCCAACAAGGTTATACTGTCACCCAATCTGTTTATTAGACGCGATGTTAAAAAAAATTAAAAAATAAAATTTTAGGGTTTTACGTGCCAAAACCACTTTCTGATTATGAGGCACGCCGTCGTGGAGCACTCCGGAAATTTCGACCACCTGGGGTTCTTTAACGTGCACCTAAATTAAACACACGGGTGTTTTCGCATTTCGTCCCCATCGAAATGCGGCCGCCGTGGCCGGGATTCGATCCCGCGACCTCGTGCTCAGCAGCATAACACCATAGTCACTGAGTAACCACGGCGGGTAACGCCAAGGCCACTGAGTAACCACGCCGGGTATTAGACGCAATGTGGTCCAATCTCGCCGGCAGCTCCGAGGTGCCAGTGCCCTATATATCCGCGGCCAACCGTGTTCTTCTCCCTTTGGAACGTGAATTTCAATTTTGTTAGGCGTTATAATGGATCTTTCGCACTAACACGTCACAATAACGTCGGGAGGTCTCGCGCTTTTGTTATTTCGCGTGATAGAAAGGTGAAGTGGGGGCCGCTTGAAACAGTTGGTTCAATAGCGGGAGGCTCAAAGCGGCCAAGGCGCGGATACAAAAAGAAACGCTTTTGTTTTGTTCACTCTACTCATGCATAATAGCTGTGTGCACGTCCCCTTGAGAGTTGGATTTCTCGCGTAGTTTGAATGAATGAATGAATTCCGGGGTTTTATGTGCCAAAACCACGACTTGATTATGAGGCACGCGGTAATGGGGTGCTCCAGATTAGTTTAGACCACCAGGGGATATTTAACGTGCCTTGAATGTACAGGGCACGGGCGTTCTTCTTTCTGCCCCCATCGAGATGCGGACGCCGTGGCGAGAATTTGATACCGCGACCTCGTGCTTAGCAGCGCATCACCGTAGCCGCTAAGGCACGGCGGCGGTTGATCCGCTAAGTTTGAACTATCTCGTGAAAGACAGGCAACGATAACTTAACGAAACAATTATATGAAAAGTCCTGGCGCATTTGTGCCGACGCCGTCGCCGTGAGGTTCCGTATAAAATCCAAGGGGCGATCATCGCCGCGCCCCATATACTGTATGTGCGAGTAAAAGCGTGCGAATGTTAACTGGCCATCGCGGCTGAATTATGCGCACGCAAGGAAGGAAAGCGGGGACGAAACACGCTCTATGCCGCCCTGCGCACGCTCTGGAGGGAGGGTGGGGAGGGGGGTACGTTCTACTTCGGACGGCCGGGGCCGCTGCATCTTGCAAGCCATCTCGGGCGAGGACAGAAGCCGGCGCGCACTGTGTTTTCTCGGCTTAGTTGGCGTTGATGAGAGAGGCACCACGGAGGTCAATTCGCTGGCAGCTGCTACCGCGCTTTCACACTTCAGAGTTTTGATAGCGATTTTCTGCGCTCGTCCAGTGAGATGTGTTCACGTTTGGTAGTGCGCGAGTGACACCATGCTCGTTAATTTAATTAGTATGCCTATATTTAGAAGTTTATATCGCCGATGAAGCTACTTTCCTTACTTCCACTAATTTGCTATCGCTGTCGATGGTTTGCCTTTCGGGCGAGACTGCGATATTTTTAAATATATATATTTATTTTGCTGCGTTGAGCGCTAACGACGAAAAATGCAATCAGATCGGAACAGTTTCAATTTATAGCAATCCATATGCATGAATGAGAAGGTCGAGCGCCGTAGTTTACGTTTTTGTAAGGAGTACAGCGAATAGATTGTGAGGCTTCATTTGAACCAATAATACCTCTTTGTAGCACTGGTTTCCTGGTAAGACGCAGTGTTTTCTTCCTTAAACGGTATGAAAGTTCTCTGTAGAACAAAATGTTTCAAAACGTAGCTACCGCTACACACAAGACTATTTCTTAAACATTGGTTGCTACTGAAAATCCCATTGTTTATCTGTAAAGTTGAGGATTTGTTTGGACGTATGTCTAGGCTGTTTTACGAGAGTTCGCTTTTGCGTTATTTGAATACCGTCGCACTTCTGCACAGAGCACCCGACGCTGTCGTTACTGTTCCTTCTCATTATGTGTTAGCTAAGTTGTATCTACCACACGCAATTACTCATTACACCGAATGGTATCCTTCCCGTGCAGGTTCTGACTTCACCGCATGATCCTCCACATGGCTCCATCATTCTACTGGTAACCGACGGCGAGGAGAACCGGACGCCTTATGTGGCGAGCGTCATGCAAAACCTCGTGAAGTCCCTCGTCGAAGTAAGCTCATTTGCGATTGGAAGAGAAGCTGAAAAAGAACTTGAAGCTCTGGCTGCTGCAACGAAGGGCCAGTCGTTCTGTTTCCTAGACAGCCAACCATTTAATGGCGTCAACATGGGCGCGGCGTTTGTGACAGCCAGTGCATCCGAAAAGGAACCCCAATGGCCCGTTACAGTAAGTTTTAGTGTTGCCATTTTAACACATTTGCCGCTACCTTTCCTGCCGTTGGTTTTTTTTTGCGACTAATAATTGTTTTAGTTCCCATAGAGCTTTCTTGTGGTGTATCCACACGACGGATAGCTCCCAAAAAACTGCTCTGCAAACAGTAATTCCAAAGCCCGTCTTTCTCTGAAGAGCATCCAGAGACGAACTAGGCGAGCATAGGACTACTTGTGAACGATATAAGACATGGCGGAGTCACCGAAGTAGGTGCCATCTGCTTCAAACCTATCAAGTTTCCGTAAAGCACTGGTTTACCCGTTAGTTCCCAACTGACTTTTGTACTTTGCTTTTGTGTAATGACACTTCGTCAGCGAAGTCATCCAGACCACTCGGCAATGTTAAGGAGATCCGTTATCAATTTCTGGCGCCTTAAGTTTTTTAGAGAGGCTGTGTCGAGGTGGGCACTTGTACATGGTCTCCAACATTTAGCCCCACTGGGCACGCCACGAGAGCTATCAGAGTTTAGAGGCGATACATTACGAACGTTTGCTTGTTATTATCAGGTATACAGAGCGCAATGACCTCAATTATGCGCAAATAAAA
This sequence comes from Dermacentor andersoni, assembly GCF_023375885.2. NCBI lineage: Eukaryota > Metazoa > Arthropoda > Arachnida > Ixodida > Ixodidae > Dermacentor > Dermacentor andersoni. The sequence continues at coordinate 29,446,127 of NC_092822.1, forward strand.
CTAGCGTCTGGCTTCGGTAGCTCCGGTGACGTATTCAGTCGTCACGTATGCTTCCTCTATTGCTTGATTGTGCAGTGACTTCTTGCCTGTTTACTAATCAACCCTCTTTTCATATTCCATGGCAGCCCTGTGATAGTCATATAGAACGTGCTTTGCTAGTTTTCGTTTTTACACGTACGTTTTCCCTTTCATGTTCTGTTTGCCGCGTCGGCAAGACGCCTCTTAAGAGTGGTGCATTAATACGTGTACATTGGTTATATTTTGAGGTCGCTGCTCTTCCGCGAGTAACCACTGTTTGAATGTTCTTGATCGACGCCCAGACGCACCTTCAATTGTAGTAACTTTGCCGCCGGTACTGTCACAAAAGAACCTTCTATATAAGTAGACTGCAAGTTCAATGCAAATAGTGGTGTACATTCTATACCATGCGCGAGCACCAGCGCTTACACTGGAATGAAGGGTGAGTCGGCGAGGGATAGCCGGCGTGCTTGATTCAGACATTAATTGTCGATGACTGACAAGTGTGCTCACGCCTGTCATTATGACTGAGCGCTACATCTTGTTCTTGGCACACGTTTGCCCAATGAAGTTTGCTTGAGTGACTCAGCTGTGCCAGTCTCTCTTTCTTCACTGCCACTACAACGTGAACATGTATTTGACGCTGTCTGTTTTGAGCTTTAAACAAACAGTGTCAAGCGGAAGTACCAAACCAACAGCTTTAAGAAGAGTTTGGTTATGGTACGATGCGTTTCATTCATTCATCGATCGAATAAATGATTTGTAACCTTTATTCAATCAATGAATATTTTTCGGGTGATATAAAAAACGCAATTGCACTGACAACGTCGTCAGTCTTGTTATTATCTGTGCCTACTACGAAGTGGCTGTACTATCGTTGGAAATGTAGTTGCAACTTTGCTTCAGCGCTATGTACCGACAGGTACTCATTGACCACTTTGATAACTACCCTATTTTATGCTAGTATTTCAGTAGTAGAGCAACCTTATTGCAAAAGATCCCAAGATGAAGCTTGATGAACAGAGCTTCGGTGACACTGGCGGAAAAATATGATTGTTCGATAGAGAGCAGTGGGAGACCGAGTTGCTCAGCTGTGCACCGGAAGACCAACTCAAGGCAATCCAGCAGGCCGGAGATGCCGCCAGGGCCCAAGGGCTCGAGGCCGTCATTTAGGTAGAGGCCTAGGTCTCAAATCTGCTGTGCACAAATAAAGTTCATTCCTCCTCCTCCTCCTCTTCGATATGCATCATGACTACAGTATTAAGCTTTGCGTAATGGAGGGGGCGTTTTGAATTTTACGTTGTGTCCTCCGCCTCTTTTTTTCTGCCCAGTATATATGTTCCCGTTTATTTTAATATAGGTAAACAGGTAATTCTGTCTGCTCAGTGCGCTGTGTAGTAAAGTCGCCAACTTACCACAGTGTCCGTGTCACGATGCAGGTTTTGCAAGTTGAAAAGAACTTCACCACGGGGCTAAAGCAGGATTTCACCATTGGTGCCGGTTTGGCTAAGAACGCGATCATCTCCATTAGACTTGCTGGTTCAACCAATCGAGCACTGAGAGTAGAGGTTACGGACCCCAGTGGACAAAAATGCGCATCCTGCAAGAGCGCCTCTTATGGTGACACAACCAAGATAACCCTGCCAGATCCCGCGAAGGTAAGGTAAACTGCCGAGAGCTGAGCATCGGCTAGCTTCGAGTTGCGGTGGTGTAGTTTGTTGGAAAGCGGGACTCTCTCGCATCATTTGTCATTTGTTTTCCCCGTATGATTCACGTGCATCCTATGTGATGGTGGGGAATAGGAGTTCGTGAGTGTCGAGCTACTACGAGGGACTATGGAACAGTAGTAGTGTCAGCGCCACCTGCTGGCGGAGTAACCCACGAGGAAGAGGGAAGTTGCCGCCTCCTCCTCAATTTCGAAACGTCATCACGGGCGTACCGATGGTAGGGTTATATGCGCGCTTGGCGACCCACCGCAGGAGTTGGCTGATGGCGTCGGTGCTGCATTGTAATGGTCGAACGCTTCATCAGCAGTTAGGCATGCGGAACTTAAAAACATGCTCCACGACTGCATAGTCTGCAGCATTACTGAGTCTGAATAAGCCCCCCCCCCCCCCCCTCGTCAACCCGCCAACCCGGTGTGCATCACCACCCGCCAAGCATCGGTTATAACTCGTAACTTATTTTTATCAAAAGATAATTGCAGTTGGAATCGAGCACAGTGTAAAACGTATGTCTTCTTACAGGCAACGACCACTCAATGCTTTTAGCACGAACATCGGCTACCGATACGACAGGTGTTTAATTCAAAACAAGTGCCTGACCCTGCAATGCGAGAAGGCGCGGGGCCTGGAATGCTGTGGACATCAGAGTATATTCCTTTATTTTCTGTGAAATTAAGAAGAGGAGAACGTTAGGTGATCTCAAACGCATATGTTTTGGACCGTCAGCGGTTGTTGTTTAATGCGCCGTCCGTGAAAACGGGATAGGCAGTCGCCGTCGGCATTAAGTTGACCTAGGCAAACGAGGCCGGCTGATACGCACGTTGCTCAACTTGTAGGATCATTCCCAAAACTCACTGTCGACTGAGCCCCGTACAGATCCAGGACGTTGCGGTACAGTAGGTGCAGTACAGTGGCTGGTTTAGTATTAGCAGGAAGCTTTGCGAGACGGCGGCACTCCAAATAATTGATCTGCTTTTTTTTTGCGGGTAGGCAGCGCCCCATTTCTATAAAACTACTTGCAGAAGACAAACACATATATATAGAGAGATAATTTGCAAGATCAGAAAATAAACATCCTTTTGATTTTATATATGTATGTCATTTCAAACAAGCTGAGGTCTGTACATTTAGTTAGGAATGGACGCGGTTCTAGACCGCTTAATGCCACGTTTCGTCGCAAAGTGTCGCCCCCCCCCCTCCCGTCGTTTCAGTGTTTATAGCATTTGCAACAAAGACAAACGGGCCCCCAAAAGATTCTGGAACCTTATAAAAGCAATCGGAGCTCCAACAAAAAATTTACAAACGACTATAAGGGATAAAGACGGTAGCATATACTTAGGAGACGATCCCTGGAGGTACATCACAGACGTTGTCGGGGTTAGCTTTGGCACGAAAGAAAGCGTAGTTTAGACAAACATATCCAGCGACAACCGAGAAGCCTCAGAGGTCAAACTTTAGCATAGAAAACTTTTGCTGGAAAATAGCAGATGATGTACCTAATAATACGGCAGCAGGACCCGATGAAATCCCAATACAGCTAATCATAAACCGCGGTGCGAAGAGCAAGGCACAGCTGAATAATGCCATAGAGCAGGTGATCAGTTCGAAGAAAATTCCGGTTGTATGGCGTGAATGCAAGATCAACCTCATCTACAACGGCAAAGGTGATAACGAGAAGACGAGCTCGTACAGGAAAGTTATATCAACGTCGGTGATACATACGTTGGCAATGCAAGCCATAAAATTAGAGCTGCCGAAGAAGGTGGAGGGAAATGATGTACTGGGGGAACTACAGAATACGTTAAGACCAGGCAGCCGCTTAGAATATATATCTATACTAACTCAGTGGATAAAGATTTCAGTAGCTCAGAATAGACCTTTATCGATTTGCATTTTTAGATATTAAAGGAACCCATAAAAATGTAGAAAGGGATTGTCGTGCGATATCCTCAAGCATGCAGGAATGGATGACGATTTCGCGGAGCTGCTGAGCGAGGTATATAGAGACAACCGAGTACGAATTGTATGGGGTTGTCTAAAAGGTAATAAAGTGGTGGGTCTTCACCAAGGACGGAAACAAGGATGTCCTCTGTCTCCTTTGTTCGCATACTCTTTTAAGAGCGTACGAAGACGACTGAAAACAGCAAAATATGATTTAATTCATCCTATATGCGTAGTGGACAACTGATGCAACTAAACGTCAGTGGGGACGACAACGTGCTGCTAGGGGACAATACAAGCGATTCGCAGACACTTAGGAATATCTATGGCAATGCAGCGACAAATCAAGACCTTAAGTTTAGCACAGAGATATCGGGAATAATGATCTTTAATGAAGTGAGGAGTAATTACGTGGTGTCAGTTTAGCAGCAAGTCATGCCCATAGTAAAGCAATATAGATACTTCGGCGTACACATAAACGAAGGAAAGACTTACTCAAGCACCCGCAAAGATGATCTGAAAATAATGGGGAAGCAGAGTGAAGCAATAAGAAAACGGAACACTGTGGGGTCAGAATAAGTATGAGGTAGTGCATCTAACCTGGAAAGCAGTAATGGCGCCAGCAATAACATTCGCAAATGTCATTCTATGCTTAAAATTGGATATCTTGTCTGCGTTGGAAGTTAGCCAAAGATCGGTAGGTCGGTTGGCTTTGGGAGCCCGCGGTAAAACCACAAATGAGGCAGTGCAGGGTGACATGTGTTGGGCCCCTTTTGAATTCAGGGAAGCGCAGAGCAATATTATCTTTGAAGAAATACACAGGAACATGCATGAATCGGTGGATAAAGTGCACAAGTATCTGTACCTAAAAAGCGTGGACACAGAATGAAGAAAGGGGTAAAGGAAATTGGCAACCAAGTACAGGGCATTGGAAAGGGTAAATAGACAGCCACAAGTCATCAGAGACAAAGTGAGAGAAGCCGAGACAGTGAACTGGATTCAAAGAAGTTATAAGGGAAGATCTGTACGATAACGCGAAGGGCAGTGCCTTGCTCTTTGAGGATTGAGCCGTTTGCCTGAGAACAAAAACATACCTGAGCAAATATTCGGAACTAGATAAGGCATGTGCATGCTACCGCAAAAATCCGGAGACCACTCGCACATTCTAATCGAATGCACAGGGATTTACCCTGTGAGAACCGTATTTAAAGTTCACCTTCCAGAATCGCTGAGATTTGAAGTGGACGGATGCATCACCCGGTCAGTAGTCGAGATAAGCAAGAGACGTTTAGAGCGTTGATGGAAAAAAAAATCAGGGAAGAGATTGACATAACCAGATCTGTTAGTTATAAATAGCGGTACAAGGTAGATGTTGAAGGAAAAAATGATTAAAGAGATGTATGCAAAGATGCTTATAAAAGTAATGTATTGTCACGTGGTCGTGACGTCAAAGAACACAGTAGCAAAACTGTGAAAGGCAAAAACTAGCTTTTATTGGGCGAACCTGTGCCCACAAAACAGGCTACACTTAAAGCACAACGAGAGCGGCGAACACAGGCGGCGATCGTCGTAAATCTGATCAGCGGGTCAAGCACGTCGGCTTTTATAGAGCAGTCGTCGAATGTTCCAGACTTATCGTTTGGACCCGCGTGGCTTCCACAAAGTTCTACACCATTCGCGCCACACGATGAAATCAGATAACACAACGTTTGGCGACAACAGATAGCCGGGTAGAAGTATCGATAACTTTCCAGAAACTTCGGATACATGCAGGCGCGTCCCGCGCTGTGTCACGTGTCAATACCCCCCTCTTAGAAAGCATCGACCCGATGCTGCAAACCAACGAAGGTAATAAACAAAAGCACTCGTAGCAAAGAAAAGAACAAAAATGACGAAGTTCGTCAGCGTCCGTAAAAGGGTTTAAGGCGCACCACGTGGACCACTTCAGATCATGCGCGGCGCCGCTGTGAATGCGAAATGCCGTCTGGCACGACCTCATAGTCCAGAGCGCCAATACGTCGGATGACCTTGTAGGGTCCGAAATAGCGTCGGAGTAGTTTCTCACTGAGTCCTCGTCGGCGTATCGGGGTCCAGACCCAAACACAGTCGCCAGGCTGGTACTCGACGAAGCGTCGTCGGAGGTTGTAGTGTCGGCTGTCGGTCCTCTGCTGGCTCTTGATTCGCAGGTGGGCGAGCTGTCGGGCTTCTTCGGCACGCTGGAGATAGCTAGCGACGTCGACATTCTCTTCGTCAATTACGTGCGGCAGCATGGCGTCAAGCGTCGTCGTCGGGTTCCTGCCGTAAACCAGCTTAAACGGCGTGATCTGTGTTGTTTCTTGCACCGCCGTGTTGTACGCAAAGGTTACGTACGGCAGGACCGCGTCCCACGTCTTGTGTTCGACGTCGACGTACATTGCTAGCATGTCGGCGAGGGTCTTGTTCAGGCGCTCCGTGAGACCATTCGTCTGCGGATGGTAGGCAGTTGTCCTCCTGTGGCTTGTCTGGCTGTACTGCAGAATGGATTGGGTGAGCTCTGCTGTAAAAGCCGTTCCTCTATCGGTGATGAGGACTTCTGGGGCACCATGTCGCAGCAGGATGTTCTCGACGAAAAATTTCGCCACTTCGGCTGCGCTGCCTTTTGGTAGAGCTTTAGTTTCAGCAAAACGGGTGAGATAGTCCGTCGCCACGACGATCCACTTATTCCCGGATGTTGATATCGGAAATGGCCCCAACAAATCCACCCCAATCTGCTGGAATGGTCGGCGAGGAGGTTCGATCGGCTGTAGTAATCCTGCTGGCCTTGTCGGTGGTGTCTTGCGTCGTTGACAGTCTCGGCATGTCTTGACGTAACGGGCGACGTCGGCAGTCAGACGCGGCCAATAATACCTTTCCTGTATTCTCGACAGCGTCCGGGAGAATCCGAGGTGCCCAGCGGTTGGATCGTCGTGTAGGGCGTGCAGTATTTCTGGACGCAGCGCTGACGGTACAACAAGAAGGTAGCTGGCGCGGACTGGTGAGAAGTTCTTCTTCACGAGCAGGTTGTTTTGTAGCGTGAACGAAGACAACCCGCGCTTAAATGCCCTAGGGACAACGTCGGTGTTCCCTTCCAAATACTCGACGAGATCTTTTAGCTCCGGGTCGGCTCGTTGCTGTTTAGTGAAGTCTTCCGCGCTTATTATCCCAAGGAAGGCGTCGTCGTCCTCGTCGTATTGCGGCGGGGGATCAATGGGGGCGCGCGATAAGCAGTCAGCGTCGGAGTGTTTTCTTCCGGACTTGTATATTACCGTGACGTCATATTCTTGTAGTCTGAGGCTCCACCGCGCCAGCAGTCCTGAAGGGTCCTTTAAGTTAGCTAGCCAACACAATGCGTGATGGTCACTGACGACTTTGAATGGCCTGCCATAGAGGTAAGGACGGAATTTAGCTGTAGCCCAAATGATGGCGAGGCATTCCTTTTCAGTCGTAGAATAGTTGCTTTCCGCTTTTGACAGCGACCGGCTAGCATACGATATCACCCTTTCAAGTCCTTCTTTCCTCTGGACTAGGACGGCACCGAGGCCTAGGCTACTGGCGTCAGTGTGGATTTCGGTATCGGCGTCCTCGTCGAAGTGTGCAAGTACCGGCGGCGACTGCATGCGTCGTTTGAGTTCTTCAAATGCCTTGGCCTGCGGCGTTTCCCACTTGAACGCGACATCACATTTGGTTAGATGTGTTAGCGGCTCCGCGATGCGTGAAAAGTCCTTGACAAAGCGCCTATAGTAGGCACACATGCCAAGGAATCTGCGCACTGCCTTCTGGTCGGTTGGCTGCGGGAACTTTGCGATGGCAGCTGTCTTCTGTGGGTCGGGGCGTACTCCTGATTTGCTGATGACGTGGCCTAGGAACAAAAGCTCATCGTAAGCGAAACGGCACTTTTCCGGCTTCAGAGTGAGCCCTGATGACTTGATGGCTTCTAACACTGTCGCAAGCCGCCTAAGGTGATCGTCGAAATTTGCGGCGAAGACAACGACGTCATCCAGGTAAACAAGGCACGTCTGCCACTTCAGTCCGGCTAACACCGTGTCCATGACGCGCTGAAACGTTGCAGGCGCCGAGCACAGTCCGAATGGCATGACCTTGAACTCGTAGAGGCCATCTGGCGTGATGAAGGCAGTCTTTTCGCGATCTCTTTCGTCGACTTCTATTTGCCAGTAGCCAGACTTGAGGTCCATCGACGAGAAGTATTTAGCGTTGCAGAGCCGATCCAATGCGTCGTCTATCCGTGGAAGGGGGTACACATCCTTCTTCGTGATCTTGTTCAGTCGGCGATAATCGACGCAGAAGCGTAGGGTTCCGTCGTTTTTCTTTACCAGGACTACAGGAGAAGCCCACGGGCTTTTCGACGGCTGGATGATGTCGTCGCGCAGCATTTCGTCGACTTGTTGCCTAATAGCTTCACGTTCTCGCGTCGAAACTCGGTAAGGGCACTGGCGGAGTGGTCGAGCGCTCTCTTCGGTTATTATGCCATGCTTTGCAACTGGTGTTTGTCGAGTCCTCGATGACGTCGAAAAGCAGTCTTTGTATTGTCGGAGAAGACTTCTGATCTGTTGCTGCTTACTCATAGAAAGACTTGGATTCACGTCGAAGTCTGGTTCGGGGACAATGCTCATCGGGGTAGATGCGGCTGAATCCGAGAGGACAAAGGCATTGCTGGTTTCCACAATTTCCTCGATGTATGCGATTGTCACGCCCTTGTTGATGTGCTTGAACTCTTGGCTGAAGTTGGTTAGCATAACTTCCACTTGCCCTCCGTGGAGTCGAGCGATCCCTCTTGCGACGCAAATTTCACGGTCGAGCAGTGGATGTTGGTCGCCCTCGATGACGCCTTCTACGTCAGCGGGTGTTTCAGTGCCGACGGAGACAATAATGCTGGCGCGCGGCGGGATGCTCACTTGATCTTCGAGCACACTCGAGGCGTGGTGACTACGACAGCTCTCCGGCGGTATCGCTTGATCTTGTGACAGCGTTATCGATTTCGACTTCAGGTCGATGACTGCGCCATGTTGATTCAGGAAGTCCATGCCGAGAATGACGTCTCGTGAACACTGTTGGAGGACAACGAAGGTGGCAGGGTAAGTCCGGTCATGAACAGTAATTCTTGCCGTGCAGATACCAGTCGGCGTAATCAGGTGTCCTCCAGCGGTCCGAATTTGAGGGCCTTCCCATGCAGTCTTAACTTTCCTCAACTGGGCGGCGATGGGTCTACTCATGGCGGAGTAATCGGCTCCTGTGTCTACTAAGGCGGTGACTGCGTGGCCGTCGAGAAGCACGTCGAGGTCGGTGGTTCTCTGTCTTGCGTTACAGTTAGGTCTTGGCGTCGGATCACGGCTGCATCGTGTTGAACTGAAGTTGGAACGTCGCGTCGTCAAGTCGTCTTTCGTCGGTGTAGTCTTGGCTTCCTGACTTCGTCGGGACGGCGGCGTGTCGTCATTAGGTCGTCGAGATGGTTTCTTTGTCGTCTTCGTCGGCGGCGGAGGATCTTCGTGAGTTCGACGAACAGCAACCGCACCTCCATTGGTTGCTGCTTTTAGTTTTCTGGATATGGGCTCGCTGACCGGCCCCGGGCTGGGCCAGTGTATGGTCGGCGCTGCGGCGACAGGTAGCGGCCTGGTGATGGCGAACGCGACGGTCGTCGAGAGCTCCACTGAGTAGCGGCGAGGTAGTCGGCGATATCGCGAGGTCTTTCGCCAATCTGTGGTCGCGGCGCGTTAACGGCGAACCCTCGGAGTCCCATCTGCCGGTATGGGCATCGGCGGTAGATGTGCCCCGCTTCTCCGCAGTGGTAGCAGAGCGGGCGGTGGTCAGGAGCGCGCCAAATGTCCGTCTTCCTCGCGTAGGTGCGCTGGGCGACGGGTGGTCGTGCTGGCGCTGGCGGCGGCGGACGACGGAACTGCGGCTGACAGGGCCCTGGCGCGGTCGCGGAGGGGGACCTTGACGGCGTGCGACGGCGGCGTAGGTCATCGCTTGTGGCTCAGACTGGGGCGATACAGGGGCTACTCCAAGTTGTTGTTGGAGCTCCTCACGCACGGCGTCGGCAATCGAAGCCACTTGTGGCTGTGATGGTGGGAACAGCTTTTGTAGCTCCTCCCGCACGACCGCTCGGATAGCCTCGCGCAGGTCGTCAGTGGCCAGTGATTGAACTCCGGCGTAGTTCGTCGAGTTTGTGCGGCGGTCAAATTGCCGGTTTCGGATCTCGAGTGTCTTCTCGATGCTGGTGGCCTCGCGAAGAAACTCGTCGACGGTCTTCGGTGGGCTTCGTACCATTCCGGCAAAAAGTTCCTTCTTCACACCACGCATCAGCAGGCGGACTTTCTTCTCCTCGGGCATTTCAGGGTCGGCGTGGCGGAAGAGACGGCTCATTTCTTCTGTGTAGATCGCGGTCGTCTCATTAGGTAGCTGCACCCGGGTTTCTAATAGCGCTTTGGCTCGTTCTCGGCGTACGACGCTTGCGAACGTCTGCAGGAAACCGCTTCGGAAAAGTTCCCAAGTCGTTAAGCTGGCTTCTCGGTTCTCAAACCACGTCCTGGCCGAGTCTTCCAAAGCGAAGAAGACATATCGCAGTTTTTCGTCGCTGTTCCAGTTGTTAAAGATAGCGACTCTCTCGTACGTCTCAAGCCAGCTTTCCGGGTCCTCGAAAGTTGAACCGCGGAACGTCGGAGGCTCCCTGGGCTGCTGCAGCACGACGGGTGACGCTGTGGCTGCCATTGGGGTGGACGTGGTGGCCATCTTCCTAGTCGTCTCAGGCAAAAGTCCGTGCTCCGGGGGCAGTCCTTGCAGCCTGCGGCTACCTCGCTGGTTCTTGGCGACGTTGGTGTCTTCCGAGTGAGGGCTTGGGTCACGGCTTTGTGGGGGCGTCCGGTACATGAACGCAAAGCACCTCCACCAGATGTCACGTGGTCGTGACGTCAAAGAACACAGTAGCAAAACTGTGAAAGGCAAAAACTAGCTTTTATTGGGCGAACCTGTGCCCACAAAACAGGCTACACTTAAAGCACAACGAGAGCGGCGAACACAGTCGGCGATCGTCGTAAATCTGATCAGCGGGTCAAGCGCGTCGGCTTTTATAGAGCAGTCGTCGAATGTTCCAGACTAATCGTTTGGGCCCGCGTGCCTTCCACAAAGTTCTACACCATTCGCGCCACACGATGAAATCAGATAACACAACGTTTGGCGACAACAGATAGCCGGGTAGAAGTATCGATAACTTTCCAGAAACTTCGGATACATGCAGGCGCGTCCCGCGCTGTGCGATTACAGTTGTTAAGCGGCGAAACGTGGTCGCCCGATAAAGATAAGTACACGTATCAGTATAATATAACTTAATAAATAGAGCAGGCTAGGTGACTTTCTCACTGCCACGTATCAAAGAGGATGTCATTAAATCATCTTCATTAGGTGAGCATATCCGTGCCCATCCGTGCCCAGATAAAATTATGATTCCTCCTATCATTGTGAATCCCATTCCTTCCACGAAAATCACATTGCATATTACGGGCGTTTGTCAGTCATTTTAGGTTGGGCGGGGGAGGCTAATCGGCGCTTCAGATATTTTTGCGATTTACCTCAAGATCCTCTTAAGCAAACTTTGAAATATTAGCACCTGTCTAGTAAAATCGTTCCCCATTATTCACAGAAGATTAGCATAGATATATTGAAAAGTGTTGTAATGGTAGGCGTTCTTCTCCATCCATATTTGTGCTTTGGACGAGGAGAATTCAAGAAATAGCTAATCCAATGTGTGCGTTCAAACTTCAAGCTTTGTTCTCACAATGAATGTTTTTCTGATATGAAAGAATAACATTCACATTTCAATTTGCTTGAAACATTTCCTCAACGATTACAATCCCATGCAAAGAGAATTCGCCAAGGAACATCTCTTTATCTAGGGTAAGGTTTTGTTAGTTCAGTAGGCAAACTAGACAAATGACAAGAATTTGGGTAACTATCACGCCGAAACTTTTTTACATACGGAGGTAATATTCTTGTTAGCAAAAGCAGTGTTTTCGAAAAATCGCGTTTGACGGTTCAGTTGGGAAACACCAAGGCCAAAATTTATCAGGAACTTAATTTCTCCAATCATTTACCGATCATTCCTTTGGAAAGTACGTCCTGGCAATTGCTGTAGCTTTTTTTGTTGGATTTCTGCTGAAAACTTGAACGGCAAACCAACGATCTTGATGTAGCTCGGTTCCACGAGAGTGGTCTGACCACGTTGTTGATGCAGGATAACATACAGGCTTCCGAAGAATTTGCGCTTTTCCATTAGATTTGATGAGAAAGGAGGCATTCGTGTCTCCGGAACCTGTCATGTAAACACGATGAACAGAATCGCTGATGCACAAACAAGCAGGGTTCCACCACCGGTCAGCAATGCCACTTCTAGCTACATCTATATATATATATATATATATATATATATATATATATATATATATATATATATAAGTTGTGTGTGTGTGTGTGTGTGTGTGTGTGTGTGTGTGTGTGTGTGTGTGTGTGTGTGTGTGTGTGTGTGTGTGTGTGTGTGTGTGTGTGTGTGTGTGTGTGTGTGTGTGTGTGTGTGTGTGTGTGTGTGTGTGTGTGTGTGTGTGTGTGTGTGTGCAGTGATTGATTGATACTGTACTATATTTATTTTTCCAGACGGGTACTTGGACGCTTCATCTAGAGAGAAGCAGCACCGATGATGTCAGCGCCAGTGTGAGAGTGTTTTCACAGCCAACTGACAACATTACGGAACCCATCAGGTCCAGGGTGCGACTGATGAACACTTCGGTTGGACACGATTCCCGCTCTATCGTCATTGTTGATGTGACCAAAGGGGAGAGAATCGTTTTGAATGCAAGCGTCACGGCTGACATAACCGACCTGGATGGCGCAACCACTACACTAAGACCCCACGACGATGGCCAAGGTACGCATAATCTTGCATGATTCTGTTATCGCTGAGCTGAATATAGTTGGCTATAAATTAGAGACTGTAGCCTGTTAGTAGTGGTTCCGGTGCGCTGTAAAACAGTGCTGGTTGCGAGCATCCCCGATTTTTGTTGGTTACGTTTCCCTTCCGGGATTTGTTTAGCAAGTGTAGATGCGGCTGCAGCGCAGTCCGTGGCACGAATGGCCACGAGAGCTATATATGTGTGTTAGTATATATATATATTTATAACGAGAAGAAAGGGGGGTAACCGAGGGGCCCGAATTTTATTATTCATATCATAAGAAGCTAAAGAACATTGACGCCAAGGACAACATAGGGGAAATTACTTGTGCTTAATAAATGAAATAAAGAAACGAAAAATTAATGGAAATTAAAACGGACGAAAACACAACTTGCTGCAGATGGGAACCGAACCCTCAACCTTCGCATGTCGCGTGCGAAGCTCTACTAGTTGAGCTACCGCGGCGCCGCTTCCCCATTCACTTTCTTGGGTATATATGTGTCCTAGTAGAACCCTGGGAGTGTTAGCCAGCGCCATCACTCACAGACCTCGGCGGCGGACGTGGAACCTCCTTTCTGCCGCAGGCTTCACGAGAACGTGTACTTTTTGGATGAAGGAAACTGGTCAATAAACCCACACATGCTACCTGAAGGCATCAATGTTGCCAGATTCGACACCCTCGTTATCTAATAAACGAGAACAAAGGGGGTTAACCGAGGGGCCCGATTTTGATTCGTCATACCTTGAGAAGCCAACAAACACTGAAACTAAGGACAACACAGCGGAAATTACTTCTGCTTAATAAATGAAATAAACGATAAATTAATGGAAATTAAAGTGGATGAAAAAAAAACTTGAAGCACGTGGGAACCGAACCCACAACCTTCGCATTTCGCGAAGGTTGTGGGTTCGGTTCGCGACACCTTCACATTTCACGAATGTTTCCCGAAATGCGAAGGTCGTGGGTTCGGTTCTCACCTGCGGCAAGTTGTTTTTTTCATCCGCTTTAATTTCCATTTATTTATCGCTTCTTTATTTCATTTATTAAGCGCAAGCAATTTCCCCTATGTTGTCCTTGGTGTCAGTGTTTGCTTCGTTCACTTAACTAAGGTGGGTCAACCTTGGGGAACAACTTTTTTTTTCACACTCATTGACAAAAATCCCGGTAGCATCTATAGAAATCTTTGACGCCGTTTTTAAAGTCTGCAGAAGGGCCGGAGTCACTGGGCCAAGGTTGAAGCTTGTTTGATCATGCACCCTGCTCAATTTGTGATCTCATGTGAGATCCAGCTAGGCTTACTAAGAATAGTTTCTAGGCTTAATACCCATATGATACTCAAAAGCCAACACCCTCCAAGAAGTCGCAAGCCAAACGCACTTAAACAGTAGTCATTTTAACGTGTTTATCTACGAGTACTATTTTTACATACCAAATAGCTATTGGAAGAAGCGTGCAAGCTTAAAATGTCAAACTACTATTAGACTTATAGCGCTCGCATTTCTTCTCGTACCATTCATTATCGATTCAAGTTTGGGCAAGAAACTTTAGGGTTACTGAGCACGAGGTCGCGGGATCGAATCCCGGCCACGGCGGCTGCATTTCGATGGGGGCGAATTGCGAGAAGAACCGTGTACTTACAATTATGTGCGCGTTAAGGAACCCCAGGTGGTTGAAATTTCCGGAGTCCTGCACTACGGCGTGCCTCATAATCAAAAAGTGGTTTTGGCACGTAAAACCACATAATTTTTAAACTTCAAGGTTAACATTGTTAAATTCTTTAACTTTAATAATACGATATTTTTCACATGCGAAACATTACCAATAGTGCACCAGATGATGGTCTTGATCGCTCCGTTAACCTGTTGAAGCTACGACGCGAAGTTCAAAGCGCTGTTTGCTTTTAATGCGAAAGCATTAGACACCTCATTGCGCGAGCATTGGTCGTAGTCAGCGACGATGTGAAGGAGTAAAAACACGTAAAAAACAGGCTTATCAACTTACCAAACTTATCAGGCTGGTTCCTGCAAAGAAACTGAACTAATGATTTTAAAAAGAAAATGCACTACATCTCGGTCATGGTGGGAATCAAACCCTGGCCTGCGGGGTGCGAGATGGGCACACGTCCTGCACCCCACGGCGGCTCCACAGTTCTCTGGCTGACTAAAGGTGTGCCTAGTGCGTGCATTGAGACCGGTGGAGAGACTGGCGCTGTGTGAACGCAGCCAACTCCTCAGCGACGATAACATGCGTGCGCTTTCTGCTTTGGCCACATCGTCAGGGTGACAATGTCCATTCTGTCCAACAAGAACACGTCACCGCGTGCGCCTTACTACGTTGTCGAACATTTAAGCGTATATAGTTTCATGCATGTCGAAAACCTACATCGAAAAATTTCACCAAAGAGACTACAATGCTTTCGCATTCCCCCCCATAAGCAGTCTTAAATGTCTCTGCCTTATATTTTCCTGAAAAAAAGACCGCTACTTTTTAAATTTTCGCCTGATCAGACGTGCTTTTTTCAGCAAGACATGTGTTCTTTGGCTTTCTCCCTAAAAAGGTATAACAAAACTTGTAACCCCACCCGGCCTCTGTGAAATCGGAAATTAGAGTACCGGTTTGATGCGCCACATAAAAAATGCAGCAGATCCAAAGTGCCCTGTTGGAACGAATATACAGCGAAGTTCACGAGGCAGTGTTCTCGTGCTTCTTATCTGGCTCGAGGATGACGCGAGAGGAGCTCTGCAATGCAATGCACCTTTGAAGGCAACCAGCTTTACGTGGGTTAAAAAAGGCAAGCTGGCTTTCTGCGTCATTTCTTTGGGTCACCCAACCTCCCCTTGGAGGCGCAG
This sequence comes from Dermacentor andersoni, assembly GCF_023375885.2. Lineage (NCBI taxonomy): Eukaryota > Metazoa > Arthropoda > Arachnida > Ixodida > Ixodidae > Dermacentor > Dermacentor andersoni. Next base: position 29,461,635 of record NC_092822.1, read on the forward strand.
GTGCAACCATCCACGTGGCTGCCAGGCGGCGCAAGGCACGCGCAACGTGACGTCATCTCTTCCTGTGTCCTCTCACCCGTCCTCTCCCGTCATTCGCGTAGCGGTCCCCCTTGCCCTCTGCGCAAGCGGTCAACAACCCTCGTGCTCAGGCCCGTTTTCCCCTCTACATTTCACTACTGCTGGCGAAGTGGTGTGAGCCATCGTTCCTAAATAATGCCTCTGTCCCGCAGCCGAGAAGGTGACTTCACCGTTCGGTCAAGATATCTATACCCAGCAGTCGGTTTAGGCTCTTCTGGCTCCTTGGAACACCTAGGTTTCAGCTATAGCAAGGGGGGGGGGGGGGGGAAGTAAGTGTGTCCGCTACAGACAGTAGTAAGAGGCGATTGGAAGTTTGGTGGCACAAAAGTATAGGGAGATCAGAAATAACGTAGGCGTACAAAAACGGAATTCCCTTTAGCGGTGAAGAAAGCGTTATGTTGGGAATGCTGCTTTTTTCTTCAATGTTTGTTTGCTTTTCTTTATTTCTTAAATATATGTTGGGCATAAGGAACAGTAACAAGAGCCTGGTGGCGTTCAAAGGGGACCCTCTTAGCATCAATCCATCCATCCATCTGAGCGTGAGCTATTCGGCAATAAACACGAGCAGCAGTACTACCACCAAACCACCACCACCAGCACGCAGCCGTTGTCAGGAAAGTCCGGGATGACTGGCAAAAGAAGTTTCTCTTAGAATGCTCGAATTGTGTAGCATTGTCTACTGTTTCAATGTTCATATACCACTGGTGCGAGTAATAAGGTATGAAATGCATCTATAGCGCGTTTCCATCTGTGATAAGCATAAACTCTCACTTGGAGGCCGCAGTACGGTGGAAACATGTCGTTCACCGTCTACAGAGTTTTTGTGCACTAAGTGAGTGGGGTATTGCCTTTTTGTGTGCATGGTTATGCATAGTTCCTCCATTTGTACTGGTAGCTACAACATAGTGCTGATTTAAGTGCAAAAACAAGGGAAACAAATGCTTGTAGTGAATTAATAAGGAAGTCGCTGTGCGCGAGGAGCATTCTGAACGGAGTGCTTCAGTAAGTATGCAGAAAGTTGGTAGTTAATGCCGAGTGTGGCTGCGCTAAAGTGAAATCAAGCTCTACTAAAGAAAGCAGGAAACTGTGACAGACCTTGGCATTCTTGCAAACGTTGTCTTGCCCTGATCGGCTGATTAATTATTACGAATTAGCAGATGGCAATCAAAAACAACTTTGTGAGCCTCCCGGCTGTCGGATCTATACATTTCGCAAAGTTAAAAGCGTCCTCAAATATATTCGCGTCATGAAAGTGAGAAAGCGTCATTGAAGTTTTTACTTGTGGTGTGACCTGGCCAAGCGTTTGTGCTCAGCATTTTCTTCAATACCACTGCAAGACTATGGGATAGTCTTTGATTGTTGTTGTTTGTTGGCGGGCATCGCACAGACAATTGTTACGTCTACTGCGCTGCGTTAATTATTGTTCTTCCTGCTAGCCTTGCACGTTGCAGTGATATTGGGTGGCTACCTACAATATCTTTTTCAATATGCTAGAAATAGCCTTAGCGGGTATATAGTAATATGCTTAGAAGGCGCGCAGATGCAAAGAAGGACTTTTTGTTAAATAAAATCATGGATAGCTCTTGTACCTATTTTTCTCGGCGAATGTACATTATTGGTTAGTATGCGTCGTTGTTCCCTAGACTAGCTGAAAATAACTGGGTGTAGATAGATATAACGTATAACAGTATGATATGTCTACAAGGATTAGCACTGTGTACTGAACATGCGACGAAGCCCCAACTGCGGATGAGAGTTTTCAGGCCATATGCGGAATATGATCAATCCAGCGAAAGGCTGTGGAGATTATGGCACTTAATTAGATTAATTCGTTCAACGCCTGAATGGTATGGAATCGGTAAATTGTACCCTGCTAGTGTGAAGTGCGTTTTTCTTACAATGAAAATACCAACATAGTGAATGAACATGCTCGAATTACTATACAATAGAGACATCGTCTTCGTTTTGGAAAGCTAATTGTTTATCTATTTCTTTTAGAATTCCTGAAATTCCATTAAAGCCTCGTTGTCTAATGTTACCGGGTGGGCTTTGTCTGAGCCAGAGAAAACGTCCGCCAGAACACATCTCACTATGACTGTCGACGCGAGTACAATTAGCACTGAAGCAATGTAGCGACACCGTGATGCCAACGCCTAAACGTGTATGCTTTCGGGCTTCTTGGGCTTCCCACTGCACACGCTGGGCCATCTAGCGACGCCGCCGAGATTTACACGCATGGCACGGGTTCAATACCGCCGAGCAGCGTGTAAATTTAAATGATATTTTTTTTATCGAAGACTGGCGCTAGTGCGGACCCAGAAACACAACGAGGACGTAGAACGGACAAGGACACAGAAAGAAGCTGATACGGAGAGACAGCGCTTTGTCTGTGTGTCTACTTCTTCTTACGTCCTTGTTCAGTCAGGCGCACATATTCTATCATTGTTAATTTGCTTACTAAGCGAATGTTTACAAGTTTATACGGCCACTAAAACTACTACCCTTACTTCGTACCACGTATCCACTAATTTACTATCGCACTCAGTGCTTGGCTTTCGGGCGAGACTGACTTTTTCGTAAGTTACTATTTCCATATTTCTTGTCGTATTAGTGCACAAACAAAGCTGCACAAACAAACAACAAAGATATATCGTTGCCACTGATATCAACGACTCAACCCACTCCCCTAGCGTCGCGCCCGAGAAAATGACGTGCAGCGAAGATTGTGTAACCATGTTTCCTTGTGGCTGCAGCTTGCGTATTAAAGAGTTGATGGCCCAAATTTTGCAGACCCAGACGTGTATTCAGACGACGGGAAATACACTGACTACTACAACAACTTTAACAAAAGTGGAAGGTACATCTTGAAGGCCTACGTGAGCGGTCACAATGTCAACGCATCCTGTCGCACGGCACGTTCTGCGAGCTCCGATATGCCCCTCAGTATGCCGAACGACACTACCGGTGAGTGCCTAATTCAAATGTTTCCATGAAACACTAGATGTGAACGCACAGACATGGTCCCAAGTCTTTTGCAGTATCCTGCATGAGCACAAGGAACTTATGCGTGGCATAAAGCTCAAAGCGAAAACTACTATCACGGACTGAATGAAATCACGTACCGGTCGGAACCGAACCAACGAGGCGCATGTAAAGCGTCCTCATGTTATATTCTGCTGTATGTACCTGGTGGTTCAATGATTAAAGGGACACTAAAGGCAAATATTAAGTTAAGCTAAAGTGATAGATTAGTTCTAGAGAATCTCTAAGGTGTCAATATTATCGCGAACGCAGCCTTATTAATCGAGAAATATAGTTAAATGCAGGACATGATTAGAGACTTCCTCGAGACATTCAAGCACTTGCCCGAAGACGAAAGCACTCCTCAGTTAAATTATGTCACTAGCACTCAACCCCTTGTTGCAAAAAACATCCTTGTATTCTATTATAAGATGAAATAAAATGCTACATGTCCAGTTCTCTTTCATTTCTAGAAAAAAGAAGTCATTGAACTTACCCCTGACAACAACGCGGGCGGTCGAAAGGTCTCATTGTCGCTCCACTCCGCGCCGCCCACGCTTTCGCGTTTCAGTAGTTTCATTAACGTGTAGAGCTGCGCTGGTTTTGTTGGCTCACAAAACTCGCACAAACAGCAAGGTGCAGAAAATTCAATTGTCATGTGATGTCGCGGGATGCCCGAACGGTGTGTGCCAGTTGACCAAACAGCAGCTGCAGCGGAGAATTTACCGCTCTTCCTTGGCTCGGGGTCGCCTTCTGTCGGGCGCCGGTTTACTCACCGACGGCAGCAAAGGGTGGTGAGAGCTTATGCAACGTCACCGCTCCTCCGGCTGGATGGCAGGAGATTTGAATTTCGACAAAGGAATTCAGACCCTTCAAATTCAATTTTCTCGTAAACTAAGTCTTTCGTAGGCACGAAACAAACGTTGCGGGGTTTCTGGAAACATATGGGCAGCCGCGTAAACAGACGACCACAAGAAGGGGACACGTACACAGAAGCGCTGATTAACTGGTTTTATTGGCAAGGATAGCACACGTTATATATGCCTGAATGAAGGAAGGGAAATGAAGTGGAAAAATATGTGAAGGGTGATAGCTTATCAACAACGCAAGCGAAATGCAGCCAAGCATGCGAAACAAAACGCAAACAATTAACGCGATTAACACGTGTACGTGTCTGCCTCCTCATAATTTGCGGTAACAAAAGGTTAGGCAATTACTAAACCGCACTTTTCAACGAAGGTTATTTCAGAAGATGGCTTTCGTGTACAGCAAACACCGATTGCTATTTGCAGAAGCCGGAAACAAGTTATGCATGCTATGGTTTTGAAATCACGTTTCGTGATGGAAAAACTTATAATGACATGTGAACTTTAATTATTTGTAGTTTTTTGTAGCATTTTTATTTGTAGCATTTGTAGCATTTATTTGTAGCAATTATTTGTAGCAAACTGTAGAAGATATATAGCTTGTTTTCAACTTTTTGGTTTTGACGAAGATGACATCACGGATTTTCCTTTTCAATCCTAAACCTTTCCTTAATTTCCACCGATGAAACTACGCCAGCGATGAGGTAATCCTAATTCAATTGTAATGCAATACTTAACAATACCTGCTGATGAACTGCACGTCAACACTGCCGTGATATTTCGGAAAAGCTCGAATCGCCTTATAAGCAGAGTACCGCAGCACGGAAGCGGCGGCAACATAATGCTGGAGCTACTTATAAACGTTTCTTCGAATTTCTTGACTCAGTACATGCCGCATCCTAATTAGGCCAAACAAGGCACCATATTGACTGACAATAGACTGCCCCGAAACCGACCAGCAAGAACTGCCAAGATCCATCAACTCCACCTAGTGGAGGCTGCCCACATGCGCGTACAGCTTCTTCCATTGTTACAAACACGCTGTTGGTCGCGTATCTTATAAATGTAAATTGCCCGCCAAGTTTATTTGCTCGACTATTTGCCTTTGCATAGCAATGGCCCTTTGAAGTACAATACTTGGATTTAGTGTTTAGTGCTTCGTGCGTGGGCAGTAACTCTTGACTTCGCTCTACGTTGCCGTGCCCCAGTGCCGCGTTGTATCCACGTTTACGTAACGAAAATTCACGACCATGGTGAACCGATGACCTGTTTTCTTTTTCTTCCTACTTTACCTAGTTATTTCGCTGTAACAGCGCCAGCGGAAATCTTGACGCAGTCATGACTGCCTCTAGAAAATATTCCTCGGGCGGCTGTTACTTTCTGAATAACCGGCAAGAGGATCATATTTTGTTTATTAACAACGGCTAAAGCACCGTATCGGGCCGGCCAGGGTCGCGCCGTGCACCCGAATTTCGATCGTGGCCCATGTATGGGCCAGGTTTGAAAGCTCGGGGCCGGGCATCGGAGTACCAATGCGTGGCACTTTCGGGCTCGAACCGGGCTTGGGCCAGAAGAAATGGCCCGTGCGGGCTCTAGTGTGAGCTACAAAAAAAATTATGGGGTTTTACGTGCCAAAACGACTTTCTGATCATGAGGCATACCGTAGTGAAGGACTCCGGAAATTTGGACCACCTGGGGTTCTTTAACGTGCCCATAAATCTAAGTAAGCGGGTGTTTTCGCATTTCGCCCCTGTCGAAATGCGGCCACCGCGGCCGGGATTCCATCCCGCGACCTCGTACTCAGCAGCCAACCACAATAGCTACTGAGCAACCACGGCGGTTAGTGAGAGCTACAAGGCTATCTGTTTCTTTGTATACTATTATGCTTCCTACGAAGGAACAGCGATTACCTACGCAATGCGTATGAATACAATGGCGAGAACAAATAAGCGTAAAGCACTGAAACCTTCATAAATGAATGCCAAAGAGCATGTTCTTTTTAAACACATCTCCTGTCTGTGCTCGAAAAGTGATTAAGGCACAGACTGGAATGTGCTTTCAACTTACTCGTTTCCATGGCGGTGTTCAATTGTCCTTATATGCAACTGTATTCTCATCGCATAATATTGTCCACTGCGAGTAAAACGCGGCACGCTGATTGTCTACACAAGAAGCGCTATTGAGACCAAGGGCTGTCATAAATTGCTCGCTTGTTGTGTAAACCCCTCACAATATCTTCAATGTCAACATCACTTGCAGGGCAGTGTAGCAGCCTCTCCAATGAATATCCCAAAAGCTGCTTCCCTTCCTACAATGGCACCTTCAAGTATAAACGCCAGCGGCCTGGAGAACAGACCATCAACGGAACTTCGCATAGCGTTGCCGACGGAGGATCATTCTATCTAGAGGCCCATAACATGAGCCTGGATCCACCCTTGAAACCTTGGAAATTTCGAGCCTGTTGTGAGAGACCTGGAACAAATGGCACCCTTCTTCTTGTGATGAGCTGGAATTGGGCCGGCGCTCACCTGAACTTCGGGAAAGGTTGGTAATGACATTTGGAAGCGCAGCATGGTTCTTTAGCACATAAACAACCGGAGAAGGAAGTCAGAGTGCTAAGCATCATTACTGAATTAATCTTGCACAAATGGTCACCTGAAACGAACTCTTTGCACGTTGACTAAAAGTGAAATACTCTGACTAGTAAATCAAATGTGCAGTCAAGAAAAGTGAAATCAAGCCTTGCCGTGATTTTTCATGACCCCAGCGTTGTAGCGGGTACATATAAAGGTGTATCTAGCGAAAAGAAAATAGCTGTGTCGTCTAAGCCCGAAGATACGTACTATGTATGATCATCCATATAAAATATGACGAGAAAACCAGGGATGCTGAGACAAACACAAAATAGCAGCTGCTTAAACGTGTTCTAGTTGTCAAATGTGGAAAGGTTCAGTCGTATAATTCCTGTAGCATCAATATACACGTTGACGGCGTTTGTTACAAATTCAAGATAAACATCCCATAAAGAATTATTGCTCAAGTTTTGCTTTAACATTTGTTTGGTATTATATATCCTTTCTAACAGCCTCATCAATCGATATCCGGGTGAGCAATGAGTCCGAAAGCCTCAAGCAGCACTTCGAGTCCCAGGAGAAGATTGATTCAACGAACTTGGTTGAGGGTACTTTAGAACCTGGTGAGGCGCGCACGCGTAATGTTGTGACGATATCGCTTCCTGGTGAGTGGGCAGAAGTGACAGAAAAATACACAAGGTGGAACCTCAAGTTTGCTGCTAGAACGACCAACTCCCTAAACGTGACGTCCGAGCTATCAGACATAGCAGACATAGACTACATCATCGACAACAAGTACACATCAGAGGCTACAGTCAGCGTGCCTGCAGGAATTACAGCAGCTGAAGAAAGTAGCCCAATATCGACAGGCGGAAACACAGCCGAATACAACGACGAAATGAACAAATCCACGACAGAAGACTCTGACGACGGCCAAATGTACACGTCAAAGGCGTCAAGACGGGAGCCCACAAGCGACCCGGAAACTCCGAAAGGCAGTACAGAATCTACAGGAGGGCACAGCGACGAAGACAAAGGCAGCGATGATGGCACGGCTTCCACATATTCAACGCCACTGGTTCTGGGTCTCCTTGTGGCAGCAGTAGCGGTCGTTCCTGCTGGGCTATGGGCCCTTAAAAGAATCAAGGATCAATATCAATAAATATCAATAAATACTCCCTAACCTATGTTTCCCCAACAAAGACGTGTAGTCACCGACTTGCCAATTGATTCATTAAATGTTATCATCAATGAAAAAAAAATTACACACGATAGCAAGCGAACAGGGATAGGCGGAAGCTGCTGGACTCATGACAGCTGCAAGGATAATGTTCAAAGGGGGCTGCAGGATTACGGTGAAGGCGCGAAAAACGAGTTAAAACGTGGGCGGAGAGGGTTCTTAGTGGCCTACTAGTTGCACACTTTGCACGCTCCCACGCAGAAGAACATAAGGCACTCGGAACGCCCATTACCCTTGAGGAAAACCGCAAAGCGGTCGTGCGCACAAGCACTGCATCTGGATCTCTGTGTGAGGAGACATTGTATGTCAATTTATTTTGTGGCCCGGCTGGAATGACACGCTGACCGGATTTTTTTCACAATGGCACTGGACTAAAAAATAATGAGTTAGCCGCTGTATTGAGATAAGAGGTATATCCATCTTCTCGTGGTGAGTGACCTGTCTGAGACTACCCTGCCGAAGCAGTGCCGCTACATTCAAATGCTACGCTATGTTACAATCGAAACCTCAATAACGTAGCCGTTCTTCATACGTGTTTCTGGAGTTCTAAGGCGACAGTATTGTATTCGTCTGATGAAAATTCTGAGTCCTTCCAGAAGGCAGAGGAACCAAACATAGCGTCTCAAGTTGCTAGGTCTCACATTGGGAGAATGCAAGAAAGAGGCGCGTAACTCAAGTGACCGAAGTTTTAGAATGACTCTGGCACAAAAGAAGCATCCGTACGATATTGACTTAGCGGTTAGTTATTCGTGATGGTGTGTGGCGAGATGGAGGTTTCTGACCCACTATTGGTAACGCATTGTTATAGCAGTATAGGCGGACTCCACCCTTTAGGAGATAAAGAAAACGAGGTGTGTTGAGCGTACGTGACCGTTTAATAGTGTGCACAACATCGCAGAGATGCTAGGTATAGAAATGATAGTAGGATTTTCCCTTACGCAAGCACGCACAGCGGTCAAGATGTCGCATATTGACCATGCTCTCCCATATTTCCAGTCCTATCTTCTGGGCTAGTCTAATGTTTCGTTCATATTGTTTTAAAGAATGTGAGCCAATGGCGAAGGCAATGAAACCAAAGGCCAACGGCGTCGATGAAGACGGATACGACAGAAAGCCGCACATTCATGCAATCGCTGTCGAGAATGTAATAAAATGCATGTTCATTGAGCAGTCGAGTGTATGTTTTCGGTTGGCTTACCAAAATAATACAGCGACACCTAGAAGACAACGAACTGTACCCCCACAGCATGTTTGGCTTCCGGGCGAACTTGTCAACACAGGATGTATTGCTACAAGGAAGAGATCCTTAACAAGATCCCCAAAGCAGGCGAAAACGTCATCATGGCCCTAGACCTCAAAGGGGCTTTTGACAATGTCAGCCACGGAGCCATCATGGAAGGGCTAAACAAGACCAACTGCGGCAAGAGAGCCCGCGAATACGTGCGGGCATTCTTGTCAAAGCGCATGGCGACAGTAGGACTCGGAGACCTGCGGAGTGATACCTTTGACACGCGTAACAAGGGTACCCCGCAGGGCTCGGTCATTTCGCCAAATCTCTCTAACATAGCGATGATCGAGCTAGCCCAGAAACTGTACGAGATCGAGGGCATCCAGCACGCCATGTATGCGGATGACATCACGGTCTGGGTAAATCAGGAATCATTGCGCCAAAAAGAAGAAAAGCTTCAGAAGGCGACAACATGCGTCCAACAAATCGTCAAGGAGAGAGGCCTAGCATGCTCAACTAAGAAATCGGAAATTCTCAGGATTGGAAGGAACGCAGCCAATGAAAAGATACAAGTGTATCTGGAAGGTCAAGTCATACCAGGGAAGGACATAATACGGCTCCTCGGCATGTGGATCCAGAGCAGCAAACGGTGCGGACAAATGGTGCGGACACGCCTGCTGAAGCAATCGAAGGAGCAAGTCGGCAGGATAATGACGAGAGTGTCGCAAAGACGGAGCGGCATGAAGGAGGGGGACACGATCAAGCTGGTCAGGAGCCTGGTGGTCAGCAGGGTCACGTACTCACTCTCGTACCACAACATGACGCAACAAGAGAGAGAACAAGCCGAGACTCTCATCAGCAAAGCCTACAAGACGGCGTTGCATCTGCCCAGAAACACGTCAAACGACAAGCTACTCAAGCTAGCTACTCAACACATTTAAAGAGCTCAACGAGGCACAACTGGGTTCGCAGCTGTACAGGCTCCAGCAGTCAACAACCGGCAGGGCGCTCCTTAGCAGAGGCTATCTATTTACCGAATACGTACAGTGAAAGCCTGCGCGCGGTCGCCGCGATGGAATCTCCCGAACCGGCTTTTCGCGTGAAATGTCGGCAATCGCTGAGCGCAAACTATGTGAAATATGTTCTTATAGTGGGCGGTCTGCATAATCAAATGGCGCATAACAGAACGAAGCCTCAATGCAGCAATCACGCGGGTTCGCGACGACCGACTGCGCGTCTGCATGCATGTCCGCGCACAATGTTTCGCTTTCACTGATAGCGTTTTCGCGCCGTACTATGAGCTTTAGGCCGCAGCATATGAGCATTTGGCAGTCCACAAGCAACCATTGTTGCGTGGACGTTATCAGAGCTGTTCAAAGACAATTTGGTTTTAACAAGGGAATTCAACGCCTACGGCGACTGTGATGTGCCGTCACGGCGATTCAACATTTCTTTTTCTTTTAAATTCTTGGACGTTTCAATATTATTTCTAAAGTTGCGTAGCACTTTATGCAGTCAGCGGGTGATTTCGCACAGCTTCTTTTTCGTAATCCAATGCGCTAATTCATAGCACAAACATAACCATATGCCACGCCTTCATTTAATGTGCTTCTTATCACTCCCTTTCCATTCCAGTGAACTTGCCAGTGTCTAGCATCAGCAAGTTCATAGAGAAGACCGTCGTGACATTAGACGGACAGGGAGCGCGAGCGAACGTCTCAGTGCGTGTTTTCTGCTACTCACCGAACATCACAGTCCCGGCGCCATGGCAGAAATATTCCTCGCGTCTGTGCTTGCTGCATACCCGAGTTGTAGCCGACGGCTGTTTGCCGGTTCCAAGTTTCGCGAGCCAAGCTTCACGCAGCTTCTTGTCCTGCGGCTACGTGTGAATAAGGCTGACACCGGGCTCCGTTGCGTACGTCCGGCACTGCGGCACCGAGCAGTAGCCTACCATGCCGCACGCCTCCAAAGGCAGCCACTACCTATTACAGTGATTTGAAATGTTGTCAAGCAGACACCCCCCAAGGCGGGAAAGCCTCACCACTTAATCAGAACCGAAGCGCAGGTGGCACTTTAAACTTTCGTTCTCAGCTCGCTTCGGCGCTTCCGAAGCAGCCGACGCGGCCACTGTGTCCACGTGACCCCTCATGCCACGTCACGCCGATGGTCGCGCAAGCTTTTCCAGTGGTGGAGCTCGCCCCCAATAGAACATCAAGTAGCAAGGCACTCCCCTTTGCGTTTTTATAAAAGTTCTCTCGTCTGATTTCTTTCTTGCCGTTTCTGTGAACTTTCATGGTATTTTTTGCTTCCATCCAGTGCATGAAATTTGCCGTCTCTGTTTCTATCATTTTCTTCTTTTATGACTCTTTCCCTTTCCACCCCAATGATGTTTTAGCCATGCTTGTCTTATGTTCTGCTGCACGACATCGAACAGTTTCTTGCAATTTCGTCTTCCGCGCCTTTTCCTATTTGTGCTATTTAACCCCACGGATGCGCTTACCTTAATTCTGAAACGAATCTTTTATGACGCTACCTTTTTTTCTTTGTGACTAACTTTAGACCCTTGCATACGTCAAGAATAACTTGCTTAGTAAATAAAAAAATTTAAATAGATACCTCATTGAGGCAAAAAGGTGATAAAATTATGCTTTATTCAACTGGCTTAGTTATATTGTCATCGGCGCCATGAATTCAACTGTACGGAAGACCATGGGAAACAGATTACGTTAACGCCCGTAACAAGTTTTTGAAAACAACGCGTTTCCTTTCCACTTTTCTTGTGCTTTATAGCGTCAACAAAATTATGCATAGGTAAATGAAAAAAAAAAAAACATTGAGCGCCTCAGATAAGCGACTACAATCTTGAGCTGCAAGCGCACGAAGGTAACGACAACCTGGAATCTTGTTCTACTATTACCTTCGTGCCAGAACGGTAATCGGAATGATTGCACTGCGGGCACACGAAGTTTCAGTGCAGGTATATTGAAATTCAAAATTAAAGCCAGCCAGCACGCAGTAGAGTGAATCACTTCAGTGTCACTATTAACGATTTCGGTGACGGAGTTGCGCGAGGAAAATGTCTAGCGCACTCCGCAAACAAGTTGAACGCTTGCTACTATCTTCATCACCCGCGCAGTACGTTTCCAGAAAGTCGTTGTCTCCACGTGTGCCGTACTCGTCAAACACGCCATAACGCAGGTGACCCCATTCATGCACAAAAGTGTACGCTGCAATAGAAGATAAAGTAATGCAATCAACACAAGCAGTAACGCACACTTTTCTTCAGCACACTCCGACGCATAAAGAACCGATTATAAGAAAAACAAGCAAAACTTAGCACGCACCTAGGGATTCGTGTTCTTTAATCTCCGTTGAAAATATGCGATTGGCAGTAGCTGTGGCCAGGAATATTCCAGTGCGATAGGCTCGGCTTTTAAAAACGACGCGCCCACCTATCTCTTACATTAACGTGCTCACTTTTGCTTACTCTTAACGAGTCGTCCCCTTTACGTTGGAGCCTAGCTTGCCCGCTGATCCCCCCCCCCCCCCCCCCCCCCTCGACACTGTTCTGTAAGCTTCGACTGCCCAAGTGCGTTTACTCAATGCTAGCCCGTTCTCATATGAATTGCGGTCAGGGGCAGCTGATGAGCTACATTGCCATAGTGGCGGGCACAATGTGGTCAGTTCGAAACGCTGTAGTGTCGATAGCGCGTATTAGTGGTCATTAGAACGACGGATATGGGTATCTCCCGTGGCATGTATTAGTGGTCAGTCAGACAGGTGAGATGTACGTTTTGGGAATTAAATACCTACTACTATAATTCACAGTTGTGCTTTGTCTATTATCCTGGGCTAAATTTTGCAAGTTATACATTCTTGCAAATCTGTGCACTAGTAGCGCTTAACCGTTACCAACATGAAGATTTTCCCTTTTACCGCGAAGCTGTCTATGGCTAGGATTTGAAAAAGATGTGGCCCGAGATGTTCACAAAAATGCGCCGGAGCGATCAGTCCACCAGGTTCCGCGTGATGTTATCAGTCGCGGCGATCGCTCTGAATGTATGCGTTCTTCGGTTAGCAAGTAGAGAGGAAGGGACAAGAAGAAGGGGAAGGTGACTAACTGCGAGTTATCTAGCTCGCTTGCTCGTCGCGAAAGGGCTGGGAAGGGGTGCTTGCACTTGGGCAAGAGACCTTTCCAGCCCTACCAGCGACGATGGCGAGTGGTTTGTATCCTTCTTGTTGGAACGGCTTGGAATTGAATGCTACTCGGACGTCAGTGCGCCGACCAAGCGTCACCGGTCATGTATAGATTTAACCTTTGGCTATAACGTGCCTAGCATCGCAGTACAACCGATCGCGATGTATCACAGCGACCACAAAGCTATTGTCACTGTGGTAAGAATGAGACGAAATAAAGTCGGTGATATCCACGAAGTTAGGTGTGTCTTTATTCAGTCAATATAGCAAAAACCATATAAATCAATGTAGTCGTCAATATAGTCATACCAATTTACCTTCGCTGGTTATTCTGCACAACGAATTTTTTAAATATTTGCTGTAATAACTAGTGCCATGCTTTAGCGAGCTTACTCAGTTTGCGGTGTTTCTCTGTCAGTCCGTCGGTCCACACGTGACCTATTTTACGCGAACTTGGGTTCAAAAGGTAGTTCTTGGTTGAAAGGGTCGAGCATCGAGCTACTCTGCTTAGGGGGCCATTTCAAAAGCAACCCTTGGACTACGTCGTGTCACCGGTCATGTGACAGTGGGTATGTGCCTCTCTTGAATAACATTAAGAAACCATTTGATATAAAATCCTACTGTGCTGGGCAAAATGGAATCCTCGGTACATATGTACAGACAATCTTGTTTGAATATTGTGCTCAGAATCTAGTCATGCATTGTCTTGAAGGCAACGCCACTACACGGAGTAGCGAGTCCAGGGGTAGCGGGTGAGGGGAACCTGTCTCCATGCGCTGCTGATTCATGACCAGTTTCGGCAAAGCAATACAGTGCTCACAACATGGCTTCAATGCTAATCGCGCTAGCGTCGACACTTAATCGCGAGATGGATTCTGCCCCAAATCTTTCGCATAAAGTCCATGTAACCGCAACAGAAAAATTGCTTACCAGAGCTTTCATTCTTTTCCGTTGTCAAGGGACTGAAGTTTAGAAGCTAATGAGCTGGAAGATGAATGAAATCTCCTTTTTTGCCCACAGCCCCTTGATGTCACCGTGTAGGGTCCATCGTCTCCGCAAAGTGAGGAATTCCTGAGTCTCACATCGCTTTTTGGGTAGTATGATGTCCCAAGAATACGTGCATCTTTCCTTTTCGGCCAAGACTTCAGGAATTCAATGATGAACCTCTTGAAGTATACTCTTCCGCTTGTCGCAGTTTGTAAGAACTGTGAAGCTGACTTAAGCATGACCTGTACGTTGAGAGGTAGCATTAAGTGCTCATAAGACCTGAAAGATAGTTCCACATTCAGGACTACATAGAAGCGTGGAACACTAGAGTCTAGTTTGGTTCGGTAATAAATGATCCGTATTGGTCATAGACGTTCCTTATCTGTTAACGACTTTACAAACTCAGTTAATTCTTGTAAGGGGGCCTCTTGCGAGCGACTGCGTTATATACAGAGAAATTTCTAACATCACCGATGCATCTTCCCTACCCTTCAGTCTGAAATTGACAACCGTTCCAGCTCATGCAATACTTGATTCTTGAAACAAAATAAATGCAAAGCCATCCCAATTAGGCGTATGACTAAACCACCTGAACCATATATCTATTCTCTTGATGGCAGCCTTTTGGACCTTGTTAGCACGTACAAGCACTAAGGTGTGCATATTACCGATACACTCTCCTGGCACACGTGTATGGATCGCGTTACAAATTATGCTGAACGAACACGTGGATTTCTTCGTCGTAAGTTTTATCTGACTGCTTCTTAAGACTACTACTTTAAGAGGCTTTGGTGTGCCCTAGTGAGTGTGTCAAGTGTCCGAGACCCGGACACTAACTCCCTTGCGTCCAGAACCACGCTGCTAGGTTTATCGGAGTGTATTACTCCCTGTCTTCAGTCCTCTCACAAATGAAAAAAAAAATTGCGAAACCTTCTTGACCTGTCTCTGCACTGTGGAATTTCTCTGCCATGTGCATCTCATAATATATACTACACCAACGAAACATGTGAAACAATAATTGCAAATCACTCTTAACTCGGTGTCACCACGCGTTGACGAAATACACAAAGTTGGTGTTTCAGTATAAGGAACTATCGTATGTTCTTAATACTTTACTCCCAGTAATAAACAGGGATTGGAGTCACTTTCCCGCCTCCGTCTTCTGTATACAACATTCAACAGTGTTCATGTCCACACTTTGTCATAACCTGTAATAAACAATTTACTGTTATTGTTTTTTCTGTTTCTTTCTTTTTTGTTTTTATCATCCACTCTTTTCTATAACGGCTGAACGGCCCGTGAAGTAAATTATTCAAACGAAATATCTACAGTCTATCATATCGACCCAAACTCGTTTCGCAAGCAGCACTTGCCGAAATACATGTTGGCACCTGCAAACGAAACATCTACATCCGTTTCCCCTTCGCCTCCCGTTTCCCTGCCGGGTTGCTCGTGGCATTCCTCACTGCACACTTCTACCAAGCGTCGTTCTACAGCTTTTAGTTTGTGAGTCATCGAATGCTTGCGTTCTGTAACGCGCCTTTTGCAGAGTCACGAAGATGTCCTTGATTTTGACACTTCTTTCGGGTCTTCGTCACTTTCACAGTCAATGCGCACTTTAGTCACAGTCCCGTCTCCCCTGCTGCCGTTTTTTTTTGTCGCCTTGCTGTATTCGTGTTTGCTTTTCTGAATAACTTTTGAAGAAAGCTGCAGTTGCGCACATCGTTTTAGATTACGGACGATGTCTTCGTTGGCTGTAACATCCGGGTGGATGGATACCAAGATAGTGTGACAAGCGTCCGTCACTTTTGTCTATGGCTGCAAAGACGTCAGTCGCGATGTAGAATAACAACATTGCTGCGGGTGCACCCATGGTCACGGCCATGACTTCTCTGCAATGGTAATGATGAGAAGCAGTAAATCTCACATGTCGTGTCGACACAAAACCATATAGAGGATTATTAAAAAGAGTGGTTTTGCGCAATTCGTAGCGACTTGCTGTGCCAGGAATAGGAACCGTGCGCCAAGCCACGTGGATGGCAAACAAATGGTCCTGGTTGTACGTGCTCTAACCCTGAAAAGGCTGGTGCGTTTACATTGATGTTGAGCGGGGTCGTTTCGTTTTTGTAACGTGGCTTGTGTCATTGCTCACTAATGAATATTTTATCCCCGTCTCATTTTTTTACAAGCCACATGAGGGGAGACTTTGGTTGCGTCGCATAGTGAGCTGGCACAGCGAAAAATCGGCCATCGTGGTTTCGACCCCAAACTCGGTGGCCGCTTTTCGATTGGGGCGAAATGCAAAGGTGCTGGTGTACTTCAAATTTTTTGGACGTCAACGACACCCGGGAGGTTAACATTAGTCTGTAGTCCTTACCACAACGTGCCTCATATTCAAATTATTCATTTGGAAGCTTAAACTCCAGAGCTCATTTACTTTATTGAACGGAACGGATCACATTCCCATAATTCGTCAAATTTGGAAGCATATTATGGGTGTGGTACGGCAAACGTTAAATTTGGGTGACGTAATTACGGCAGTTCTTTAAATTCCGCATTTACACAGTATCGTAATTGCACAAGCTGCTGTTTATTCCGGAGTTCTGGAAGAACTGCACAGTCGAACGCCTTTAAAGAGAAGTGTTCAGGGACTCCGAGATTATTCGTTATTTGGGTCACTTCGTTTTAAACGTTGCGCACTTCACCACTCACAATGGAACCCTCACACGATTCCTCATTCGTTATACAGTTCATTTCTTTGTAGAGAAATTCGACTGCATTGGACACCGAGTTCACAAATGGTGGAGACGAGAGACATGTTAAGCGTAATGTGTGGCGTAAGTTTAACATTCTTGCCTTCATTAGGAGCTTCGCATACGATTACTGAACGAATAATTACTGTTGTTTAATTACACCTTTTGTAAAAACATTCCTTTAACAGACGTTAAGCGTCGACGGTGTTAGACGCGAGCAAGTGTACAGACGGGTGAGTCTCACGCAGACAGCCTGGAATGTTGTTCTTAGTACAACTGCTCGGAATTACGCGGGAAATGGCCATGTGATTTTGCAATGTAGCGCAGGTCCACTGTCTTTCTTCCAATAATCTTATCGGCCTCGGGGGATGCGCGCGAACTGGATTCAGCGACCCTCAACGAGTTCAAGCGCCTGGACACGAGTGATACGAGTCAAATTGAACCCGAGTTTGTGGCCATATGTGAGTTCATAAAATGTATCAGATAGGATTTTATGTTCTGCGTGCCAGGATGGACAGCCACATAGAGGATGGCTCCTCCGCCATGATAGTTGAATCAGTGTCTTGAAAGCCGGTGTAACCCGTCGTTCTCGTGGTTACATCTGACTTCCTCCTATAGCAAGTGCCTCTTTCATCTGTGCCGGCATGAAAGATTAATAAACGCTCTCGTTTGACGCCACGCAATGGATTTACTTCACCCACTATATAAATCAGATGAAAGTGTACTCGTAATCTTGAATTCTCCCATTTACGCTCTCTGGTCCGAAAAATCCTGTATCAGCAGTTCTGATTGAATTTATAACGACAGTTGACCCCGCAATACCCCACGCATTACTTGTGCAATGCGGAGTTTTATATAAAAAAATCTGGTTGAGCCAGAAAGAAATGAGTGCATTAAACATATTATAACGTTTTAGATATGGTGCAGCGAGTTTTCTGGTCTCGATTGTCCGACGAATGAAATAATTTGTATACTAACTGAATTTTGCTCACACACCCTTTTTTGTAGGAATTTACTCTTCGTGGCAAGAAATGCAAATGAGCAAGTTCCGATTATCGCTGGCGTTGAAGTCTGTCTGGGCATTACATGGTTAAATAATGCCCGCAACTGCGATCGGCTCAGTTATGTAACAAACTGTGAAAAGTATTTTTTGAGGATAGGAATTGTCTACACAATTGCAGGTGAATGTGTGAAAGTGAATGTGTGGAAGTCAGTGGAAACGTGATGGGGTGGACTTGATGGTTCCCCTTCAATTCTCGTAAGCATGAATAGGTGATCAGTATGTGCAGTTCGAGGCGAGGAAACCGTCGCGCATGTAAAAGCGAACGAAAGCGGGAATACGGAGAGTGAGGGCCAGAGTGCGTAAATAAGCCAAACTGTGGGCACGAAAGGCATAGTTGAGAAGAATAAGCGGAACTCATCCAGATGTGTACATCATACTCTTAAGGCTCACTTAGGCTCACTCCCTCAATATATCCTCAGGCGAGCTCACTCAACCTCGTGACTAATCAGATATTCCCCGACTGGTTTCATGCGAACTCGTGCTCATCAAGGCCTGGCTCAGCTCAGCTAAGCTTCGAGCTCACAAGAATACATACATACCTAGCCAGCCTGCTAGGATCAGAGCCAGGCAAGCTCATGCATATTTGCGTGCTCACTCAGATTCGCGGAACCACTGGTTCACTAAATCTAACACAAAAAAGGGCGCACACTCATGTAATCACACAAACATACTCAGTTTCTCTCAATATGACACGGGTGCCGCTCCTTCCGAGCTGATTTGCTGTCCCCCTTTAAGATGCGTTAAGTTATCCTTGTGAAGACTGAAGCCGTTTTATTGGCATCATCTCTCCCTGTTTGCGCCTTGAAATGCACAGAAACGATGTGTACATCCCACACTCGCGACCAGATGCATTAATGCCAATGTTCTCCCCACTTGGCCCTTATGTTTGTTCGCCCGTACTCCTTCATGTATGTGCAGGCATTTTCCCTCTTCGTGGGAACGCAATTGTTCAATGCTCATGTGTATGTGTACCCTGATCGGTAGGGAAATAAAAAAGGACTGTAGGAATTTCTGCGACTGCCTGTACGTGGGCTATTAAAAGAAAACCTCTCCCATTTTTTTATTCATACAGTCTGTATTATAGAGCCCCTCCCTGACGAACGTTTAAGATTTGACTTCCTTGGAAGGCATCTTTTTATTTTGTTAAGAGCCCTCTACCTCATGTCAATTTCTTGGAAGCCTTGTTACTTGTTAGGAGGCATCGTGATTCGTAGACGTCTTAAATGCTGATGGTTATAGTGTATCAGATATGTATCAAATGCGGGAAACCTGGCAGTGGTCGATATTATTTCGACAGATGAAGACACCTTATCTAAAAAATAAGTACGGTTAGAGAGGCAAAGTAAAAAGGTCGACCGTCACCTTAGCATACGCCAAAGTGTATTGGAATGCATCATGTAACCGCGCAAACGACAACGGACGAGGAAAGAAACACAGAGGACATTCGCGGAGCTTACTGTATAAAAATGCAACCTGGCAGCTGCGTAAGCAGTGTGATTAGTGTGATTATGATACATGATAAATGTGGGCTTTCCCGAAGTAAAGCTCAGTTGAAGTTCCCTGCCTGGTCCTGCGTGTTCCTTTCCTTGTCCGTTGTCCTTTGCGCGGTTACATGATGCATTCCTATAACGACCACCAACTAGCCCGCCTCTCCCTGTTAAGTATGCTAAAGTGAATACAGGCGAAAGCCTACGCTCACGAGACATTCATTAAATTGCTTTACATTTTCATTAAAATGAGCTATTTCCTATTCCTTGTTTTCTCTCACCCAATGTCATGGGTTCAAATTCCTTAACTGTACCATAATTAACTGTGCGTCAATTACCTTGACTGTAATTAATCCCACAGGTCGTGGGTTCGACTCCCAACAAAAGTCGTGGGTTCGAGTGCCTTACTTACCTTTATTTTAATTACATGGGCTTATCTTATTAACTTCGATTAATTAACAGCAAGGGTCACGGGTTGGATTGCTGACATTCACGATATCGAGATTTTTTAGTTGGCTTGAATTTTGGTGCCAAAACGCCGGGCAACGGAATATGCAACACATGAGCCCTCTGAAGCTTTCGCCTTAATAAAAACCGCTGTTCGAGTGCATAGTGTTTCATAGAAAACATCTATAATCTCGCGCAAGGCAGCTCACAACATAAATGTTGGCATACACGTCAAAAATGGGTCTGCAGGTGAAAACGTGCATCTTATGCCTCCAGGACTCAGGCTTGTGTCAACCCTAGGAACTAGGCCTTTCGCGCGAAGTATAAGGGAAATAAGCATCTATCCACATTGGCACCAAAAACAGAGCACTCGTGATGAGTGAGTGAGTAAATAAACTTTATTGTAGGTCCGGCGAGGACGCGAACTCGTCGCCCACCCGGCTAGTCCCACGTCGGGACCGGCAGGTCTAGCCCACCGGCCCGGTCGCGGGCACGCCGGACGGCCAGGATTTGCTTTTCTAGAGCGGGGCTACGCAAAAGCGAGTCCCACTCCTCCTTGATGAACTTGGGGTATGTCGACCCGCACTCCCAGAGCATGTGAGGTAGAGTGGAGGTCTGGCCGCAGGACGGGCAGGCGTCGTCGCGATACACGTCGGGGGTACGCCTCGTGGAGAGCGGACAGACACGGATATGTGCTGGTCTGTAGGAGCCTAAGTGAAACGGCTTGCGCCCTATTCAACTTGGGGTGAGGGGGTGGAAAGACCCTTCTGGACATATAGAAATATTTAATAATCTCATTGTGAGTAGCGGGAGCGTCCCTGTGACCGTAGAGAGGAGGGGAGTCAGTGCTCCTTATAGAGGAAGCGCGGTCGGTGAGGTCACGCGCAGCCTCGTGGGCAGACTCATTGAGGTTCGGGGGAGCACCCTCGACCGATCCTACGTGAGCGGGAAACCAGTGACTTGAATGGTTTGTGAGAGCATGTGGACTCGAGCCGCTAAGAAGACGAACAGCTTCCTTGGCGATGCAACCGTTTTGAAAAGCCCTAACTGCCGTTTTGGAATCACTATAAATTTCGGACCCACGACCGTCTAGCAGGGCGAGGGCGATGGCGACTTGCTCGGCGACTCCGGGGTCTGAAGTGCGAATTGAGGCGCTATTGGAAATGTTGCCGCCCGAGTCGACCACAACGACGGCAAAGGTCTTCCCGTCACTGTACTCCGCAGCGTCGACGAAGCTTGCGCTAATGTCGTGTCGCTTGATCTGTTTGAGGATGGCGGCTGCTCTGGCCTTGCCTCTGCCCTCGTTGTGGACGGGATGGACGTTTCGGGGCACAGGGGCGACTTCGAACTTGTCTCGAATGCGCCTAGGGATCGGGGTACTGACCATCGGGAACCCCGCCGGGTGGTAACCCAGCTCTTCGAGGATGCGTTTACCTGCTGCTGTGGTGCTCAGGCGAGTGAGTTACGCGCGTTCTTGGGCTTCGGCAATCTCCTCGGCGGTGTTATGTACCCCCAGCTTCAAGAGATCCTCGGTATGGGTCCTGATGGGTAGCCCGAGAGCCCTCTTGACTATTTTGCGGATAAGAACGTTGAGCTTGTCTCGCTCCGCTCTGAGCCAGTTGTGCATAGACATCGTGTACGTGAGGTGGCAGAGTACGAAGGCATTGATCAGCCTGAGAAGATTGCTTTCCTTCATGCCTCGATGCCGGTTTGCGATTCTGCGAACGAGGCGGAAAGCGTTGTCCGTCTTGCGATAATCTTGCGGAGAGCAGTTCCGTTTCCGCCGTTGTATTCGACAAACATGCCCAGGACCCGAATAACGTCGACCCTGGGTATCACCCCCCCGTCACAAGTGCGAAGTCTGATGCTGCTTTCAGAGACTGGCTTCCAATCTTTGGGTCTGCCTCCCTTCTCTTTTCTGTAAAGTAGCAGCTTCGATTTGGCGGGGGAGCATCGAAGTCCGGTGGGGCGGAGATGCTCCTCGATCACGTCAATCGCCTCCTGCATGGCTTCTTCGACTCTGCCCTCGCAGCCGCGGGAGCACCATATGGTGATGTCATCGGCGTAAATGGTGTGCTTGACGTTCTCGACGCGCGCCAACCTCTCGGAAAGACCAATCATACAGATGTTAAACAATGTTGGGGAGATGACGGCGCCCTGAGGAGTGCTCCGCCCTCCGAGGGGCACATCTTCGGAGCGGAAGTCTCCAATGCGAAGCTTGGCCTTCCTGTCAGTCAGAAAAGAGCTGACGTAGTTGTGGAATCTGGAACCGAGACCCAGGTCTGAAATGGTCTTGACGATGAAGGTGTGGAGCACGTTGTCGAAAGCCTTCTCGAGGTCCAGACCCAGCAGAGCCTTGACGTCTCTGGAACGGCCATCCACAATTTGATGCTTGATTAGTTTCATGGCATCCTGCGTTGAGAGTCCGGCGCGGAAGCCGATCATGTTGTACGTGTAAACCTCGTTGTCTTCGAGGTACCCGTTAAGCCTGTTGAGGACGACGCGCTCCATGACCTTGCCGACGCAGGAGGTCAGAGAAATCGGCCTCAAGTTTTTGATGTTCGGGGCCTTGCCGGGCTTGGGAATGAGCACCGTGCAGGCCGTCTTCCATTCTGCAGGTACAATGCCGCTTTTCCAGGACTCGTTTATCTTGTCGGTCAGAAAGACAATCGACGTGTCGTCGAGGTTTCTCAACATTCTGTTGGTGACTCCGTCCGGACCCTGCGCAGACTTGCGGTTGAGCGCGAAGATGGCCTGTCTGACCTCGGCAATGGAGAAGTCTTCATCCAGCTCGGGGCGTGGAGGGCCTCGGTAGTCCGAGAGTTGGGTCGACGGATCTCCGTCGCGACGGACAGGCAAGTACTTCTCTATGAGTTTTGCGACGAGTTCATCGGCCGTGTTAGACCTGGTGGCTTTGTGAAGGGCCCGGGCCAACGTATGCCTTTGATTGGACTTCGAGCCGCTTTCATCGAGAAGGTGCTTCACTCGTGATTGCGCTGAGAACTGGCGTGAGCCGGTGCCATTCCGGCTTAAATGCCATTCCGGCTTAAATGACATCGCTCAGTGATCTTCGAGATGGATAGGCCAGTGCCTTACAAGGGCTCCGCCTCTATCACTTTCGTGGCCTTCATTCCCGCAATAATTGCGTTATGCGGCGCCAGAGGGACAAAAACGCGCTTGGCGCCAATGTACTAAAAGCATTCTCGACAGGTCATTATAGAATAGCATCGCGCGCCACCTATGGAAATGCCTTCAGGACAGGATGGAAAATTCTCCTCATGCTCGCCTGCCTTGCTCAAAAAACGCATCATGGTTTTATGACAAGAAGTGCAGACTGAAAGAAGCGCTGAAACAAAACTACATATGAAAAGCATACACTTCATGAATATTTAGCTAAAACTTACCATTGAAGAATACCAGAGGAAAAAGCAGCCTCAGGAGCAGTTTGTTGGGTGGTTGCTTTGCCTGCAAGCGTGGTTCATGCCCACTATAGGGGAATGACCAAGAATCGGATGAGTTTGTTTGTTTGTTTGTTTGCCTCTAAGTGTAGGTCATGCCTAGTGTCGGAATTGGCTATGAAACGGATGAATCAAGAAAAGGTTTAGACGAGTCTCTTTAGATACGTTTAATGAATCGTCTAGATTCGCGAAGCAGTATTCAGAAAATTTTGAAAGCTTTTAAGAACTCATGCGTGGTACACATGCACTTCGTCGTCGAGAGCGCTAATGATGCTGATGATCATGATAATGATTAATATGCTGCTGATGATGATGACCGTGATGCTAAACTAACTGGAACCAAACTACACAGTGGGAATGGTCATGAATCTAGCGAAGTATGGACCTATCTGGTCGACGATGCCTTCAGTGTATGCTCATATCCTTTTTGGTATTGATTTGTTCTTCCGATGTACGTTATAGTTAAAGGTAATCACAGAGCGACAAAACTTGCAGAGTTAAAGCAGTTCGATTTCAGAAAGTACAGCAGTAAGCCCTGACCTACTGCACGTCTATCAATATTGGCTAGGGACAGGCAAGATAATCTCGTGGGCCTGCCTAAGCGGCAAGCCTAAACGACGAAATCGTTTGAAAATCTTATAAACCTTTCATAAAAACTGATATCGCAGTGAAAACAGCCTATTTTTATTATTCCAGTCATAATAAGTATTCAGTAATACACAGATGCGATGATTATGCAGATCACAAATATTTTTCTCGTGATTCTGCCGGTAGGCTCATCCTAAATGAAGCCGATGTCTACCCTTCTCCCTATTTCGAGCACGCGGTTACCCTACCGAGCGAAATTAGAGACAAATACAAAGTCTCACTGTTTCCCAGAAACGTCCACCCACAACATAACGTGGGTAGGCGCCGGGCCCGCGCACGCGCGATTCTCGACCGCATCGACGCGGATCGTGAAGCCACCGCATTTGTGGACGCGGCCCAGTACGGCACCACATCCACTTTCGCAATAGCAGTCGTGGACGGCAACGGAACGCTAAGATCATCCGCATCGGTTGAAACGAGCACCAGCGCTAAAGCAGAACAAATAGCCGTAGCCATCGCCATGGCAGACTCCACATTTACCTATGTCTTCACGGACTCGCATGCCGCAATTCGGGCCTACGAATGCGGCAACGTATCTAAAGAAGCCGCACGTATACTACTAGCGAGCTCAAAAGAGGGCAGACGCTGCCTCTCCTGGTTCTCCGCTCACATGGGGAAAGACATTTACCCGCAAAAAGCCAACCTCAATGAAACAGCCCACGACCGTGCGCGAGAACTTGCCCGCCGCGACGGTCCCACGGCCTCCGAGAGGCTGGACATTCAGATTAATGACCCGCTGCTCACTTACCAAGAAATCACCTCCCACTATCGGAAAGGCAGAACCAAATTCTCGCTCCCACACACCAAACTCGAACGCGCGCAGGCGGCCGCGTTTCGAATGCTACAAACGGACTCGTATCCGTCAAGAGGCCTACTAAGCCACTACAACTCAGAAATCCCGGCAAATTGCCCAGACCGACCGACCGACCGACCGACCGACCGACCGACCGACCGACCGACCGACCGACCGACCGACCGACCGACCGACCGACCGACCGACCGACCGACCGACCGACCGACCGACCGACCGACCGACCGACCGACCGACCGACCGACCGACCGACCGACCGACCGACCGACCGACCGACCGACCGACCGACCGACCGACCGACCGACCGACCGACCGACCGACCGACCGACCGACCGACCGACCGACCGACCGACCGACCGACCGACCGACCGACCGACCGACCGACCGACCGACCGACCGACCGACCGACCGACCGACCGACCGACCGACCGACCGACCGACCGACCGACCGACCGACCGACCGACCGACCGACCGACCGACCGACCGACCGACCGACCGACCGACCGACCGACCGACCGACCGACCGACCGACCGACCGACCGACCGACCGACCGACCGACCGACCGACCGACCGACCGACCGACCGACCGACCGACCGACCGACCGACCGACCGACCGACCGACCGACCGACCGACCGACCGACCGACCGACCGACCGACCGACCGACCGACCGACCGACCGACCGACCGACCGACCGACCGACCGACCGACCGACCGACCGACCGACCGACCGACCGACCGACCGACCGACCGACCGACCGACCGACCGACCGACCGACCGACCGACCGACCGACCGACCGACCGACCGACCGACCGACCGACCGACCGACCGACCGACCGACCGACCGACCGACCGACCGACCGACCGACCGACCGACCGACCGACCGACCGACCGACCGACCGACCGACCGACCGACCGACCGACCGACCGACCGACCGACCGACCGACCGACCGACCGACCGACCGACCGACCGACCGACCGACCGACCGACCGACCGACCGACCGACCGACCGACCGACCGACCGACCGACCGACCGACCGACCGACCGACCGACCGACCGACCGACCGACCGACCGACCGACCGACCGACCGACCGACCGACCGACCGACCGACCGACCGACCGACCGACCGACCGACCGACCGACCGACCGACCGACCGACCGACCGACCGACCGACCGACCGACCGACCGACCGACCGACCGACCGACCGACCGACCGACCGACCGACCGACCGACCGACCGACCGACCGACCGACCGACCGACCGACCGACCGACCGACCGACCGACCGACCGACCGACCGACCGACCGACCGACCGACCGACCGACCGACCGACCGACCGACCGACCGACCGACCGACCGACCGACCGACCGACCGACCGACCGACCGACCGACCGACCGACCGACCGACCGACCGACCGACCGACCGACCGACCGACCGACCGACCGACCGACCGACCGACCGACCGACCGACCGACCGACCGACCGACCGACCGACCGGACTGGACTGGACTGGACTGGACTGGACTGGACTGGACTGGACTGGACTGGACTGACTCTGCTGCCGCCCATATTCGTCGCAAAAACTTTGACACCAGTGTTACGTATGTATGAGTACGACATCATCTTTGTTCTCATTTTTCAAGTATAAACTATAAGATATTCAATTATAGATGTCCTGATATTTGCTTTTTCGTAAAAATTTTCTAATAAACACCTTACAATTAGCATATCAACCTATAGACGAAGCTACGTGTATCTGTATATTCGCATATACAGATACACGAAGCTTGTGTATCGTATAGTAGAATAAACTCGGAAGAATTCATCTGCATTTCCCAGCGATACTTATATTTGTGTCGTCGTTTCGTTTATGCACAATGCGCGCCAACGCGTAGATCCAGACTAGGTCTTCGAGAACGTCTGCTGCGAACAGCGCCACCTCGCGACATCAACGCGAAAAGAGTGCACTCTCCGCCCTCGCACGGCCCACCTCGCGGTGTTCTAGTGCTCCGGAATTCTACAGGCCACAAATATGCAGGCGAAAAGCGGTAGGCTACTCACTGTCACCAATGAAAAAAAAAATTGGAATCGCGTTTCATTTTGTGCACGCGAGTGACGCGCGAGCGTATGGGAGTTGTAGCGCACACGAAGCTATCGACCCTCGGCGCGCCTGACGCCTACATTGCATGCATTGTATTGAATGTTCTGCATCGCAGAACGTATTTACGACAGGAATCGCGCGCACGCGCCATACGCAGCAGCTGCCGGAGTCAGTGCCATCTTCCTGCTCGTCAGGAAGATGGCACTAAGTAACGTGAAATGCTGACGAACCGCCATGTTCTGAACACATGGGCATCTATGGCAGCTTCGCTACCACTTACCTTACCTTCTGCAGCCAACGAGGGGTGCAAAATTTGGAAGAACCAAGGTGGTGGATCGTTCCGTGTGCTCTGTGTTCCCGCGCATCTAGAGCCTAGAAATTGTGTAATCCCAAGTTTGGAAACTGTGTTTCAGTAACAGGCCGCACAAAGCATTAGCTCTTCTCTGCTCCAGCTCTTTATTGCGCCAGCGTGGTCAGGGCGAGTCTTCTCGTCAACAGAGTGACATTTTCTTTCACGTTTATATGTGCGCGCGTGACACAAAGATTGGTATTATTAGTAATCGAAGGTTTACTGAAACTTACGCGGCAGATTCCCAAATGATGTTGCTATCGCTATGAATGCTTTGCATGTTGGGTGGAGTTAAGAGTTCTTGTTTTGCGTTCAGGTGTGACGTTTCCAAGGAGCACAATACCTGACTTATAGCTGCCTGACGCAGAACATATGATCAGGGTAATCAAGAGCCTCTACGATTATTGTGCCACTTCAACCGTTCTGGTAAAATGTGGCGCCGTAAATATACCGTTGAAGTTAGTCGACGCAACCGCGACTAGTTATCTTTTAATAGACGTTATTCGTTTCCATCTGCATATGTGAGGAAGCTTACAAAGAATCCTGCCCCTAAGTGTCACCCTGCCAAAGCATATAAAAGAAATACTTAAAGCCCAGCCTTTCTAGATCCTGTCCTCACTGGGACACTGTCCTCCGATCGCGCATTGGTTTCAGCATACAGTAACTCAACCTCACTGCAAGTCGTGGCGGAATTGAGGGATGCATATTATCAAACTTGTCCAAGGGATGCTGCCAAACGCTTAATTCTCAAGCAACATTCTCAATCCAGCAGTTGTAACATTTGCTGCTATTTGAATAAGTATATTATGGAGCTGCTGAAAAAAATATTCTTTACTGATCCTCAGGTAACCATGCAGCCCCCTTTCCATATTCCCCTTGCAACCACCATGCATCCTGCAGCCGCTACCCATTCTTGTTCGCTTGCTATCGTGCGTTAAATTTTTTATTTGTTCATTCAACGATTCAATTGGCAACTCGTTCACTGCAAGTATTTGTTGGTAAAACATGTTAAGAATTTATGATTGACATGTTACGACGACTGTTCCATATACACAATTGAACACCCTCCTTGCTTAAGCAATGCCACCTTTCTAGATTTATCATAACAAGCCAAAAAACACTCCCGCCAAAGAAAACATAAGGGAAATTACTTGTGTCTAATAAGTGGATAAAAAAAAGATGAAAAAATGGAAATGAAAGTGGATGAGAAAACTTGCCGCAGGTGGGTAACGATCCCAAAACCTTCGCATTTCGCTAGCGATGCTCTATGTTTGCTGGCTTCTTATGACTAAGAAAAATCGGGCCCCACGGTTGACCCCCTTTTCTTCGCCTTTCTAGATCCTGTCCTCACTGGGACACTGTCCTCCGATCGCGCATTGGTTTCAGCAGACAGTAACTCAACCTCACTGCAAGTCGTGGCGGAATTGAGGGATGCATTATTATCAAACTTGTCCAAGGGAAGCTGCCAAACGCTGAATTCTCAAGCAACATTCTCAACCCAGCAGTTGTAACATTTGCTGCTATTTGAATAAGTGTATTATGGAGCTGCTGAAATAAATATTTTTTACTGATCCTCAGGTGCACGAGAAGCAGCGAGTTTTTGAAAAATGTCAGGTGCGGTGTGGTAATATTAGGAATTGAATATCTCCGGTGAAACAACAGGCTCAATAAGAACATGCGAGTCTGAAAACACTACGTCATGTCTAGTCTTGAGTGAGGTTTATTAACTTCCAAGGTTTTCAACTCTACTGCCCTGACACACTTGTGGTGGCGGTCAATTCAATAGAACCCTTTTTTTCCACCAAGTCTTCGCGTTCATCCTTGATTTTTTTAAGCGCCCATAGTCCGGCAGAAGCGATCACCACCGCAGCCACAATAAGAGCCAGAACCAAAGGCATTGCAGATGTGGATGTGCCATTATTGCTGTCTTCGGCGCTTTGTCCGCCTGTAGATTCTTCATTGCCTTTGTCAGGTTCCGTGTATCTCGGGGGCTCCTTTCCTGGCGCCTTTGATGTCAACACCACATCATTTTCGGCTGTGTTTCCGCCTGTCGATGTGGTACCTTGTTCTGCTGCTGTATGTCTTGTGGCCTCTGATGTGTACTTTTCCTCCTCGAAGTAGTCCAAGTCTGCTACATCTGACAGTTCGGAAGTCACGTTAAGGGAGTTGGTCGTTCTAGCAGCAAACATAACGTGCCATCTTGTATATGTTTCTGTAACTTCTGCCCAGTCACGAGAAAGCGATATTGTAACTTCGTTAAGCGTGCGTGCTTCACCAGGTTCTAAAGTTCCCTTAACCAAATGGGTTGAATCAATCTTCCCTTGTGACTCGAAGTTTTCCTTGAGACTTGCGGACGTGTTACTCACCCGGATATCGATTGATGACGCTGTTAGAGAGAACACATGAAACAAAACAAATGCTAGAGCAAAACCTGAGCGAATTATTTCTCATGCGAGGTATATCTCGAATTGGTAACAAAAGACGTCAGCATGTATTCGATACTACACTGCGCCTGTCCTCATCTTACAGATAGAATACTTTAAAACAGCTGATATTTCGTGCCCTTATTTCTGTATCAATTTTTTCTCGTTATTTTGTATCTGTATCACCATACAAAGAACCTAAATTCGGGCTTAGATTTCACAGCTATTTTCGATTCATAGCTACATATTTAAATCTGCCCGCAAGAAAGGTGGCGTCACGAAATGTCACGGATTGGCTTGATTTCACTTTGCATGGATTACACGTTTGACGTAACAGTCAAGTATTGCACTTCCACTCAACGCGTGCCGAATTCGTTTCAGGTGACCAGTTCTGCGGGGAATAATTCCAGAACCATGCTTAACACTCTCACTTCGGTCTTCGGCGTCCTTATGTGGTAAAGTACTAGGCTGCGCTTTCAGAGCTAATATAATACCAACCTTTTCCAGAGTTCAGGTGTGCACCCGCCCAGTTCCAGCTCAACTGAAGGAGAAGAGACCCATTTTTTCCTGATGTCGCGCAACAGACTCGAAATTTCCAAGGTTTCAATGGCGGATACATGCTTTTGGTGATATTGTGGTCGACATAAAATGATCCTCCATCGACAACAATTTGCCAAGTGCCGTTGATGGTCTCTTCTCCTTGCCGCTGGGGTTCGTACTCGAAGGTTCCGTTGTAGGAAGGGAAGCACTCTTTGGGATACTCATTGGACGGTTCGCAACACTCTTTGGGATACTCATCGGACACATTGCAGGGCCCTATAGGTGATTCTGCAAATAAAAATATTGTTGTGAGGGTTTCAGACATAACAAACAAACAAAACACGGCTTTGTCCTTGCTGTCAAGAAAGCTGTTTGTGAAGGCTATCATTGTGCTGCGTGTTATTTACAGTAGGTGATTTTATGGGAAGAGTTAACAGGTGCATATAAGGAGATTTTACCACTGCTAAGGAAACGAGTTGGTAAAAAGACATTCTACTGGATGCCTCAGTCACTTCTCGTTCACGGACATGAGAGGTGTTCAAGGAACATGCCATTCAAGAGCGATTTATTATTTCCTGTCGCTTCCACACCACTGACTAATTGATATGAATATTGTTTTTCAAAGAACCGGTAAAATGTAAAATGCTAAAAGCTCGAGGCAGGAAATTTGCAGGGGAACTTATATAAAAGATAAATGGTGACACATATGGCTAATGCTCATGTGCTACCACATTTCATGTCGAATGAGAAGCAATCTTATTGCTTTCTTAGGCTTAATCCAAATAGCATCCAGTTTTCAGTCAATGATTAGTTAATGCGTTTCGTGATATAAGCGAACTTTGACTCTGCCTGAATCCGGATGTCGGAATGGCGCCAACACGAACCGAGGCCGCGCAATCTCGGGCTTGGTTGTTCTCTCCGTTTTTAAACATTGGGCGTTGCGCGTGAATTGACCACTCGCGTTGCTACAGCCACTACAGTTCTAGTGGTGGTGCTCTTTTTAAATAACACTTGGGGATCAAGACCAACCAAAGAAATATGCTCCCCCGTGCACATGCACGCGACCTAACACACAACACGCGCACACACAAAATAAAGAAATTCCATATGACAGCTATCAAAACGAGATTTCGCCTCGTTGCAAACAAAGCACCTAATTTTTAGGTTCAACAAAAGTGGCGATTACGCAGAGTCCCTGAAAAATTTCAGACACGGAGTAAACTCGCAATACCAAGACTATAAGTCCCAATAGAGTTGGCCGTGGTGAACGGCAAGTGCCCATCGTCTGTATGTATTCTCGCAAATTGATAGTCTCAGTTTGTGAGTCATAAGAAATAGTCATAACGCGCCAGTTGAAATAGCTGTTTCGAATAATCGTTAACGTGTTTAGTAATCGCGTCACCCCATATGCCAAAACCGATGCGCGGCTAGCCGGTAAATATTATTGTTTTTTTTTTTTTGTGGTTCCGGTTGAGCTCGGGTGGAGGCAAGTTCAGAAATATCGGTTTACGATCACGTTCAGTTCCCACCAAATTTCTGTTTAAGATATGATTTCCTGTTGGCGCCCAGTTCAGCGGTGACGATAGCATGATTCTTTCTAAAAAATGACCTGACCACTCGTTTTTTATTAGGGATAGCACAAACGCATTCGAGTAATGGTTTAACTCCAAACGTAGCACACCGAGCGTGCCAGAAACTTCTAAAAGCGAAAATGGACAAGCGTCAAATAGTTGCAAGATCACGGTGACTTCTTCAGTGATTAGGGGATTGCGAATTTCACCTACTTCAGGGCTAGTTGGTAGAATCTTGGTCGACGCAAGCATCCGTCTTCCTTGCTTTCACCAACAGAGGCTTGCAAGGACAGATACAAATCGACGTGCACGAATGATTTTTCGTAAAGCTGTCGCCAACATTTGAATTATTGTTGTACTGTGACAATGACGATCACGGCAGCAAGGATCACCGAAAAATGTATTTATCTGTTATATGTTAATTACTTCGGACCTACGGGCCACTTCATTCACCTTTGTAAGGTAGTCCATAATAAGCTCATTGGTGCTATTTGTGAAGCGTCGGAATGCATCACTGAAAAGGTGGGCAAATGTAGCAAAGCTAGGTTCACCTCGAGCAACAACACTACTCATCCCTTACTGAAACTGCGCAGAAAAGAAAGAAGAAAAGAAAGCGAAAGAATAACTTATCAGGTGCGAATAACCTCGGAACTTCGTTGACGAGTCCCCCAATACCACGAAAGTGGAAGCAGGTGCGGCGCGCAGGTGGGCACGGGTGGTCACCGGGACCTTAATCTGGGCCTTGTGCCGCACCAAGGCCGCTGCCTGCCTGCCCTGCTTTCTCAGAGACCCAGAGGCGCCTCTTAAACAACGTAAGGGTAGGGCCTTTTTAAAGTAGGCGTCCTGGGAAGTCAAATAGCAAGCCCACGCTTATCCGACCCTAGCCAGAAGGTCCTAGGCCCGATCCTGGCTCGGGTTCCTATTAAAAATAGGTCACCAAGCTTACGATGCCATCGCTTCCGATCTGCATTACTCTGTTGGGGAAGCTTTATGCCTTTCAGAAATATTGTGGCGTTGTTGACGTCTAATTCATTTAAAAGACTTGCCAAGCATCGCATTACGATTGGGTTAGGATTACCTCATAGATGCCGCAGGCACATTGGTGGGAAATCAGGAAATGTTGAAGATTGAAAGAAGTCCCTGATACTGACTTCGTCAAAACTGTGGCTTCAAAGGCAATGAGCAATATTTCTCCTACAGTTTGCTACACACAAAATAGAACTGTTCTACCATACATACCTATAATAATTAATCATTCTTTGTTTTTGTAGCAGGACAAGCTGTGTGAAAAACCTGACATGCATAATGTGCAATTGCATGTAGCTGTTCGTGCCTGGCCTAGACAATAGCCGTCTTCTTGGGTTGCCACCGGTGGAGGTTAAGTAATTAGCTGTTATTTTGTTATCTTAAGTTACGGTCCTTCGCAAGTTACACACTAGCTTTGTGTCTTTGCGGTAGGTAACCATGCAACAGTTCGATGTACATTCTCAGTTATTTCGGGCTCTGGGCACGGATGACAGGGGCCTTGTGATTATGTGGGCGGAGTTTGTTTTCAATATTTGAAGTGGCCCGGGTATAGGGGAGTGTACCCATTGAAAGGCACTTGAATCAAGCAGACCCAATACTGGCAGCATTTTAACCAGTAGTAGCTTTGTCAATAAACTTATCAGTTGCATACAACATAACATAATCTGACGAGGCTTCACACGTGGCTTGTCGGTTTTCTTGCCGTGAGTACGTCATCTCATTCACTACGTGACACAGGGTTTCTTTTTTAGCTTTATGCCAAGCAAAATATTTTCGTGCTCATGCAGGAGGCTGCAAAAGAAAAGTAGGGATCGTGTTCCTACATTCAGTACGGATGTTTCAAGAAAACGTCTGAATGATCGTACTCACCGGTGGTATCCTGCTTCGTAATGAGGGGCATATTGGAGCTTGCAGAACATGCCGTCCTGCAGGACACGTTAACGTTGTGACCACTCACGTATGCCTGCAAGATGTACCTTCCACTTCCAATAAACTCGGTGTAGTAATCAGAGTACTTCCCATCGTCTGCGTACACGTCCGGCTCTGCAAAATCATCATCATCATCAGCAGCTTATTTATTGTCCACTGCAGGACGAAGTCGTCTCACTGCGATCTCCAATTAGCCCTGTTTGCGCCAAGCGATTCCAACACGCGCCAGCGTCTGCAAAATTAGCGCCAGCAACTCTTTATTACTGAACTTCAGGCACAACAGAACAAAAACATCGTTAAACCATCGCTGCTC
Organism: Dermacentor andersoni; assembly: GCF_023375885.2. NCBI lineage: Eukaryota > Metazoa > Arthropoda > Arachnida > Ixodida > Ixodidae > Dermacentor > Dermacentor andersoni. Next base: position 29,495,759 of record NC_092822.1, read on the forward strand.
AACGTCCTTTTGTGTAGCGCCACGCTACGGGAGTGTGCTGAGTAATCATTGCTCACCGTATTGATAAATTTAACAGCGTAAGCTTTCTTTCGGGAGCTCCCCAGCCGCATCATGCGAAATGCGTAATGCCTTGTATGTGCACAATAATGCGTCGCAATTTGCAAAGTTCAGTCATTTATTCGCTATGAAAGTGTAAATATAGATGAATGGTAGCTTTTTAAGGCTACAAGGAGCAATTCAATCCAATAAAATAAAAGCAATATTCATAGAGATACCTTGGGCTCCGTAGAGAATGCATGAGGCAGCTTTAGTAGGGATGGGCCAAATGAAATTTGGGGGTGGGCCAACTGAACTTCGAGGGTGGGTCAACTTGAAATTTGTATTTAAGTCAACTGCAGACTTGGAGGTGGGCCTACTGAAATTTTGGAGTGGGCCAACGTCAAATTTTAGGCTGGGGAAACAAATTTGGGGGTGCGCCAACGTGAAATTTCAATGTAGGCCAAATTAAACTTCGGGTAGACTAACTTGAATTTTTTTTCTGGGGAGGGGTTTCAACTTGGAAATTTTCAGTTAAGCCAATTTGAAATTTGGGGACGGGCCAACTTTAAACTTTTGGATGGGCCTACTTAAGATTTTTGGGTTGCCCAAAGTCCCAAGTCAACGCTGCTGAGAGTCCTTCGAATACTGAACACCTCGCGGGCAAACGAGCGCGTTGACATGCTCGGCGCGTTTTCATTGGGCCTTACCAAGGCGCAGTCGAAACGCCGGCGAGAGGTTGTGCGGACTAGGAGCACGAACATAATGCAAGCTTGCGAAAGCGACAGTGGGGGTGACCTGCCATCGCGGCGATGCACTCTCCCCTCACGCGACGCCTAGCGCACTGCTGCGACAGCTGGTGTTCGACCCCGAGACTCTCGAGCACCTTCTCTGTGCCTGCCCATTTTTGGCGCAGGAACGCTCCATAGTGAGCAACACTTACAGACGCCATGGCCTTCCAGCGGCCACAGAGACTGACCTGCTGCCAACTTTACTGAGGACTGCCACCTCTCGACCATAGTGGAGCCTGCTAGGCCACATCCTCCCTCTTTCGCTATCACCTTTCACTTCCCACTCCCTCTCCCCTGACGACGCTTCACCGTGCTCCCTCACGGCTTGCAGAACCAAGCGTCTTTCTTTTTTTTATAGGATCACCATCTGGGGTGCGATCGGAGATGGTTGTTCGGCGCGTTCGTTCGGTTACCGGCGCTCGTGATTAGCCTAATCCGCGCCGACGTCGCCAGATTCGGGGCACGGCTACATTTTTGGTGGCGTCGAAATGACAACACGCTCCTGTCAGTCATCCTCCACCGAGCATTTCGTCTGCTAGGCGCCGAACCCGGCGGGAGTTGGGAAGTTGGGAGCGATCATCGCTCGTTAAGAGACCGGCTTGGCAAGGCGCGTCTGGTGGATTGGATTGGATCCAAACTTGCTCGAGGAGGAAGGAGAGCGAGTGGCATTGCGAAACGAGTTTAAGAAATGGCCGAAAGCGAATTCCGGCGTCACTTTCGTTTCTCGAAACAAATAGTGCGTTGGCTGTACGGCGAAGTCGACCCAATCATCGGTGCGAGCGAGCCACTGGAATGTTGTTGCTGGCTCTTGAAAAGTGCGCCACTGCTCCCGTCATTTCTTTTTTCTTTCTTTGTTCTCGCACTGCACGACAACACCTAGGGACGACGCAGAGAAACTAATAGTTATAAATCGTAGTATTCACACTTACTACTATTTAAAAACGTGTTTAGGCTTGCGAAGACAAAATTTAGATAAAGATTTTATTCATTGGAAGACGAGAAACATTCCGTTTTGTAGTGTACTGTCTGCAAGCCGACGACAACCGAGGGAAGTGAACTTCCGGGGAGTTCACCGCTTGCCGATTGGCTGCTCTCTCCGCCCGTTCTCAGAAATTTTGCATACTGCCACTTGGTGACGTTTCAGCAACCGAACAGAACGCGTATCGAACAAATATCTCCGATGGCGCCCCTGATGTTCGTTTTCGACCGCTCTGCTGCTCCGTTGAGGCGCGCTTGTGCTCGGCATTCCGGCTAATTGGATACAATTGCATTGAAGGGGTCGGATGCGCCGAGAAAATGTGACAATTGTCTACTAAAGCCTAAGCACTCTTCGCCACTGGAAAGACGTTGGGTAGACGCTCTTAAGAACGGCCAGCTGCAGTGCAAGTTTTGCCAACCGGTTGCGACTGTGGAAGCAACATCTCGGGAGCATCGCCGCCAACCTCTAGCCACGGCGTGGCGAAGTCGACTTTGTGTCATGAACAATACGCACATCCTCCACTCTCCGTGGCTTCAGCTAGGATGCGTTCGACGAAGCAGGCTTTGTGCTGAAACCGTCTCCGTTACGCTCTAGCCTCGTCGGCGTTGTGACTGAAGGAGTTCGACGAAGTAGGCTTTGTGCGCAACACGACAAACGGACCTGACATCCTACGGGCGGGGGAGCTGCCGCGGGAAACCCTTCGAAAGCTCCTTCCCACGCACCGAACGGGACGCAGGACAACGTGCTACCCGAAACGGCTCCGAGTTCCACGGGACCCTTCTGACGTCGGCTCCGGAGCTTCGCACCTGTGTGTATGCGTGTTTGCCTGTGTGTGTGTAGACCGTCCTGCGGGGAGGCGGCTAGTTTGCGATGACGAAAGGAACGTTCGCATCACCTTGTATCGGGAGAGGACCGAGAGTTTAAAAACCGCTGTTGTGCGGCTGCTCAGCAGACTCTCTCTCAAGCAATCATGTTAGACTGATGTACTTTCTCAAACAGTCATGTTTAGACTGATATAAATACTGTAAATAAACCCATTTTCCTAGTTCTCGATGATTAGCAGTCCTTCCCTTCATCAACGTCCTCAGCGTGGATAAGTGGGACGATGGCATGGGCCAGCTACCTTCTAATTCATGCCGGACTCCAGTCTCGACAACGGATCACGAGTGATGGGATTGAACCCCCAATCATAACAACGCGCACAAACTAGGAATGGGATTTAGGCAACACTAAGCAATGACGAAGCCACAGCCGAGCAAAACAATGCTTACGCTTTATTAGACAATTCTCTAATTTCTGTAGTTTCCTTTTCTTGGTCCTTTGAGCAGCTTCAAGAATTCCACACAAGCAGTGGTAGTGCGAAAGCAAAACTAACGAAAGGGACCGTGTAAAACAATTGAATTGCTGCTAATTAGGTTTAAGAATTGAAAGCCTACTAGCGCGCCGCGTAGATCACGCGGTGCCAAACGCGTGTGCAAAATTATTAGTATCTGCGCGGCTGTAATTTCAAAACCGCTGAATGTGTTAAAGTCTGTGCGCCGTTCCTCTCGAGGGAGAATGCCCTTCAAGCAAGAAATTCAAGGTCACACGTCCATAGTCGCCTGCGTGTGACCCAGATTCGGCAAAGTCAATAATGAAAGCACGCCACCTCGTAAACAGCTTAATATAGAACGCGGAATACCGCTACTGACCATGCGCAACGCCTCAGAATGAAGGAAAAAGAAAAAGTCGAAGACGCTTAAGCTTCACCCTCAAGAGTCGAACGTGATAACATTCAGAGATCCCCGACTGCTTCTCACGCTTCCCGGCAAATACAGCTTATGTAACCGTAATGTTTGCCGGGAAATGCTGGCGGCAAACTCTATGCACGAAGGCGAGCTTTCTGGCTCTGGTATTGATGATGTTTTGAAGGAACCGAGTGGGCCACGCCGCTCCTACTTTTTGACAGACCTGAAATAGGTGGACTATCGCGTTGAAAGGAGTTTGAGCTTCCGCGTAAAAAGATTAGCTTTTCTCGTATATTGAAATTGCAGTCTGACGCTATCATGTCTGTAAGGAGTGTATAAGTCTTACTTTAAAATTTTTTTCTGGTGCACTTTACTTTGCGAAATTCAATTAGTTTTGTAGCTCCTTTGTGCTGTACCCGGGGGTCCTGCTTGGTTGGGTGTGCGTGATTCGGAATGATTTTTCCGGAAACGACGGCCACGCTGGTCGCCGGACGCGAGACGCCGAGGACCGGGCTTTCCGCGACGCGGGGCCCTTAACGCTGCGTCGTTAAAAAGATATCGCAGTTTAACCATAAGGGCAAAGCAACCATTGCAATAGCAACATGCTGGAATATCGCACGAAGTGTTCGTAGCCGTAGTGGCAGTATAAATTGGAATAAACAGATATTGACCAAGGAAAAACGAGCTGTCGTGCTAAGTGTCCTTGGTT
>NC_092822.1:30447500-30457500 GCF_023375885.2 Dermacentor andersoni
TTTTTCTTTCTCTCTTATTTTCTTTCTTGCTTTCTCTCTCTCTCGTTCTCTCTCTTTCTTTCTCTCTCGGTCAATCTTTCTCTCTTTCTCTCTCTCTCTCTCTCCTTCTCTCTCTCCCTTTCTCTATTTCTCTGTCTCCTTTTTCTCTCTTTCTCTCTCTTTCTCTATCTCTTTCATTCTCTCCATCTCTCTCCCTCTCTTCCTCTCTCTCTCTTTCTCTCTTTCTCTCTCTCTCTCTATCTCTTTCTCTCTCTCTTTCTCTTTCTCCTCTCTTTATATCTATCTCTCTTTTTTTTTCTCTCTCTCTTTCTCTCCTTCTCTCTCTCTTTCTCTCCTTCTCTCTCTCTCTATCTTTCTCTCTTTCTCTCTCTTTTTTTCACTCCTCTCTCTCTCTTTCTCTCCTTCTCTCTCTCTCTCTATATATATATCTCTCTTTCTCTCTCTTTCTTTCTCTTTTCTTTTTTTCTTTCTCTCTTTTTTCTTTCTTGCTTGCTCTCTCTCTCTCTTTCTCTATCTCTTTCTCTCTCTCTCGTTCTCTCTTTCTCTCCCTCTCCTCTCTTTCTCTCTTTCTCTATTTCTCTGTCTCCTCTTTCTCTCCTTTTCTATTTCTCTCCTTCTCTCTTTCTCTCTTCTCCTTCTCTCTTTCTCTCTTTCACTTTCTCTCCTTCTCTCTCCCTCTCTTTCTCTCTCTTTCTTTCTCTCTCTCTCTCTTCCTCTCTTTCTTTCTCTCTTTCCCTCTTTCTCTCCTTCTTTCTCTTCCTCTCTTTCATTTTTTCTCTCTTTCTCTCTCTCTTTCTCTCCTCTCTTTCTCTCCATCTCTCCTTCTCTCTCTCTCTCTATCTTTCTCTCTTTCTTTCTCTCTTTCTTTCTCTCTCTTTCATTCTCTCTCTCTCTTTCCTTCTTTCTCTCTTTCCTTATTTCTCTTTCTTTCTTTCGTTCTTTTTTTCTCTCTCTTTCTTGCTCTCTTTTTCTCTTTCTCTCTTTTTTCTTTCTTGCCTTCTCTCTCTCTTTCTCTCTCTCTCTCGTCCTCTCCTTCTCTCTTTCTCTCTTTCTCTCTCTCTCTTTCCCTCTTTCTCTCTTTCTTTTTCTATTTCACTGTCTCTTCTTTCTCTCCCTTTCTCTTTCTCTCCTTCTCTTTCTCTCTTTCTCCTTCTCTCTTTCTCTCTTTCTCTCTCTCTTTGTTTCTATCCATCTCTCTTCCTCTCTTTCTCTCTTTTTTTTTTCTCTCTCTCTTCCTCTCTTTCTTTCTCTCTCTCTATCTGTCCTTCTCTCTTTCTTTCTTTCACTCCTCCTTTCTCTCTTTCTTTCTATCTCTTTCTTTTTCTTTCTCTCTTTTTTTCTTTCCTTCCTTCTTTCTCTCTCTCTTCCTCTCTCTTTCTTTCTGTCTTTCTGTCTCTCTCTCTCTTTCTTACTCTCTCTCTCTCTCCTTCTTTCTTTCTTTATCTCTTTCTCTCTTTCTTTCTCTCTTTCTTTCTTTCTCTCTTTCTTTCTCTCTTTCTGTCTCTTTCTCTCGCTCTCTCCTTCTCTCTCTCTTTCTCTCTTTCTCTCTATCTATTTCTTCCTCTCTCTCTCTCTCTTTATCTCTCTCTCGCTCTTTCTTTGTTTGTTTGTTTGCTATGCCCTCAGCACCTAAGACATTACGAGGGGGGAATAAAAACAGTTTTACTTCAAATATGCTTAACAAAACAGCGTCAACAACACAACCAATTTTCTCTCTTTCTTTCTCTTTCTTTCTCCATTTGTTTCTTCCTCTCTTTCTGTCTCTATCTCTCGCTCTCTCTTTCTCTCTTTCTCTCTCTCTCTTTCTCTCTCTCTTTCTCTCTCTCTACTTCTTTCTCTCTCTCTCTTTCTCTCTCGCTCTTTCTTTCTTTCTTTGTTTGTTTGTTTGTTTGTTAGGCCCTCAGCACCTAAGACATTACGAGGGGGGAATAAAAACAGTTTTACTTCAAATATGCTTAACAAAACAGCGCCAACAACACAACCAATTTTCTCTCTTTCTTTCTCTTTCTTTCTTCCTCTCTTTCTTCCTCTCTTTCTTTCTCTTTTTCTTTCTCTCTCACTCTTTCTTTCTCTCTTTCTCTCTCTCCTTCTCTCTTTCTCTCTCTTTCTCTCTCCCTCTCTCCTTCTCTTTCTCTCTCTCTCTCTATCTTTCTCTCTTTCTATCTTTCTTGCTTTCTATCTCTTTCTCTCTCTCTCTTTCTCTCTCTCTCTCTTTCGCTTTCTTTCTCTCTCTACTTCTCTCTTTCTCGCTTTCTCTCTCTTTCTTTCTCTTTTTCTTTCTCTCTCTCTTTCTCTCTCTCTTTCTTTCTCTTTCGCTTTTCTTCTCTCTCTCTCTTTCTCTCTTTCTTTCTCTCTTTCTTTCTCTCTTTCTTTCTTTCTCTTTTTTCTTTTTCTTTCTTTCTCTCTCTCTTCCTTTCTCTCCTCTTTCATTCTCTCTTTCTCTCTCTTTCTTTCTCTCTCTCCCTCTTTCTTTCTCTCTCTCTTTTTCTTTCTCTCCTTCTCTCTTTCGTTCTCTCTTTCTCTCTTTCTCTCTTTCTGTCTCTCTCTTTCTCTCTCTTTCTTTCTCTCTCTTTCTCTCTCTCTATCGTTCTCTCTCTCTTTCTCTTCCTTTCTTTCTCTATCTCTCTGTCTCTCTTTCTTTCTTTCTTTGTTTGTATGTTTGTTTGTTTGTTATGCCCTCAGCACCTAAGACATTAAGAAGGGAGGGAATAAAAAAAGTTTTACTTCAAATATGCTTAACAAAACAGCGTCAACAACACAACCAAGTGCTAGAATTACGCAATATGGGCTAATCGCATGAACAAAGCTTGGATTACTGCAATCACTCGCTCACCACACTACGCTTCTGCACTGGAAAACACCGTGTCGCTTGAATACAGTCGCCTCCCACTTGCACCATTTCTCTAAGACGTACTGGTGGGCTAGTTGGTTAGTCGTGATGGAATGCGGAACAGCGCATTTCGGAACGACGCAACACAGAATGGACAAACACAGCGCTCGGGTGTTTGTTCATTCCGCGTTGCGCCGTTGTTTCGAAGTGCGCTGCCGCATTCCATCGTGCGATATTTCGCCTTCCAACTTCGGACTCTCCTGTTGTGAAACATCAGTGTGTCGCACTTACGAATGCTTATTCCTTCCTTACAGGTAGTGTACACGTCGGTATAGAATTCTTCTGCTGCTTTCACGATATCATCGAAATTGATTATGATATTACCCTTCTTATCTTTCACTGCAAACATCTCGCCCTGTCCTATGCCAATTTTTCGTTGCTTTCATGCTGCGGCCATTTTTTTCTGCTTTGTCAAAATTTCCAACGTTTTAATTTCGAATATCGCTTACTTTCTTCTCGATTATCTGCTTTGACAGTTCAGTGACAGACAGTGCAGAGGTCTCATTAGAGGTCGATTTTATACTAAACTTCACTTTGCACTCACGATCACTAAAGAGAAACAGGCTCGCAACGCCGGAGCAGTATATTAAATTATATTTGATAACTTTAAATGGCTAGATATGCTAGAATGACTGTTGTATGTATTAATCGAGAAAATTTGTACCAGAAACGAGACACTTGCGCGGCGCCGAAAGTAAGGATGGGAAGCGCTTCGCTCTATAAGGAGTTACATCGTATTCACTTTTTTTTTCTTTGGCCGTAGGTGGCGATTTTTTTTCTTATCTAATTTACATGTGTACAGTTTCTGAGAGCGGCAGCCAGAACTTGCCTGCCATCTCCTAAAAACTTGTTGCCGCGGTCTTCACGCTGGTGAAATCCACGGTACAATTCTTTACCACATTCGAGAATGGATTCTACCTGGGAAATCTTTTCTTTCATTCTTTCTTTCTTTCATTCTTTCTTTCTCTCTCTCTCTCTCTCTCTCTCTCTCTCCTTTTTCTCTCCCTTTCTCTTTTACTCCTTCTCTCTTTCCCTCTTTCCCTCGTTCTCTCCTTCTCTCCTTCTATCTTTCTCTGTCTCTATCTTTCTCTCCTTCTCTCTTTCTCTTTCTCTCTCTTTCTCTCCTTCTCTGTTCCTCTCTTTCTTTCACTTTCTCTCTCTCTCTTTCTTTCTCTCACTCTTTCTCTCTCTCATTCTTTCTCTCTCTCTTTCTTTCTCTCTTTCTTTCTTTCTCTCTTTCTTACTCTCTTTCTATCTTTCTCTCTCTCTCTTTCTCTCTCTCTTTCTCTCTCTCTCTCTCTTTCTTTCTCTCTTTCTTTCTTTCTTTCTCTTTCTTTCTCTCTTTCTCTCTTTCTGTCTCTCTTTCTTTCTCTCCTTCTCTCTCTCCTTTTTTCTCTCTCTCTTTCTTTATCTCTCTCTCTCCTTCGTTCTCTCTCTCTCTCTATCTTTCTTTCTTTCTCTCTCTCTTTGTTTGTTTGTTTGTTTGTTATGCCCTCAGCACCTAAGACATTACGAAGGGGGGGGGAATAAAAACAGTTTTACTTCAAATATGCTTAACAAAACAGCGTCAACAACACAACCAAGTGCTAAAATTACGCAATATGGGCTAATCGCATGAACAAAGCTTCGATTACTGCAATCACTCGCTCACCACACTACGCTTCTGCACTGGAAAACACCGTGTTTCACCGTGTCGCTTGAATACAGTCGCCTCTTACTTGCCCCATTTCTCTAAGACGTACTGGTGGGCTAGTTGGTTAGTCGTGATGGAATGCGGAACAGCGCATTTCGTAACGACGCAACGCAGAATGGACAAAAACAGCGCTCGCGTGTTTGTTCATTCCGCGTTGCGCCGTTGTTTCGAAGTGCGCTGCCGCATTCCATCGTGCGATATTTCGCCTTCCAACTTCGGACTCTCCTGTTGTGAAACATCAGTGTGTCGCACTTACGAATGCTTATTCCTTCCTTAGAGGTACTGTACTCATTGGTATAGAATTCTTCTGCTGCTTTCACGATATCATCGAAATTGATTATCATATTACCCTTCTTATCTTTCACTGCAAACATCTCGCCCTGTCCTATGCCAATTTTTCGTTGCTTTCATGCTGCGGCCATCTTTTGCTGCTTTGTCAAAATTTCCGACGTTTTAATTTCGAATATCGCTTACTTTTTTCTCGATTATCTGCTTTGACAGTTCAGCGAGTTCCATCTGATCTCGTGAGTTACACATTTTGATGCTTTGTCATTTCTTTATTGGGTCATTTGTTACCCTGGCAACCTCTCTATATAACTTTCATATATAATGAAACACCGTTTGATTCAATAGAGACACCAGCAGTCATGGAGGCATCGCGTAATCAAGGAGTACAGGAGGCATACCTGAATGTGTCGGGAAATACGGCGAATACCTTAGTAACCTTCGGTTTGCAGATGACATTGCCATATTCAGAAACACTAGGAATAAATTGCAACCACCACTGAGGTGGACCTTGACAGAGAAAGTGTAAGAGAAGGGTTGAAGAATATTATTCAGAAGACAAAGGTCATCATCATCATCAGCCTAGTTACGCCCACTGCAGGGCAAAGGCCTCTCCCATACTTCTCCAACTACCCCGGTCACAAAGGTAATTAATTTTCAATAGCTTGGCAAGGGAACACGAATTCACGATTGCCAGACCGCCTTTAGTGTCTGTGCAGGAGTACGTATATGTAGGTCAATTGCTCACAGAGTACACTCATCATGAGAATAAAATTTACAGACGAATAAAAATGGGTTGGACTGCATAGGGCAGATATCACCAAAACCTTACTGGAAGCTTACCGCTGAAGGCAAAAATGAGTGCAAAATCAATGCATTCTATCGATGCTAACTGTGGGGCAGAAACTTGGAGGTAAGAAAGAAGGTAAGAAAGAAAGAAAGGTAAGAAAGAAGCTCGAGAACAAGTTAAGGAACATGCAAAGAGCAATGGTGGATTTAACGTTAAGGTACAGGAACAGAGTGGTTTGGATCAGAGAGAAAACTGGTATAGCCGACATTCTACTTGAGATTAAGAAAGAAAAAGGGGGCTAGAGATGCCATGTAATGTGTAGAGCAGATAACCGGTCAACCATTAGAGTTACAGAATGGGTGCCAAGGGAAGTGCAGTCGAGGATGGCAGAAAATTATTTGCGGTAATAAAACTAGAAAATTTGCGGGCGCAAATTCAAATCAGCTAGCGAAAGGCAGGGGTAATTGGAGCTCGCTGAGAGAGGCATTCGTCCTGCAGTGGACTAAAGCCATACGCTGATGATGATAATGATAACGTTTTATTGTTAAATGAAATAGACGATAGCGCTGCAAGCCATTATTGCGGCCGTTATGAGGAAGTAGACTTGCTTCGCTGCATTTTATATAGTTTGGCGCGTTTTCTCGGTCGCTTCCACGCCGAATAAAGGGGGCCTATCACGGAGACATTAATAGGCAAACTCGCACGTGACGCATGTGCCAAAAGTTTCCAAGAGAGACTCTCTGGCACGAAAAAAGGAAGCGTGCGATATGGCCTAATGGTTGGGGCATGGGGCTGCTTTGCTGGAAGACGCAGGTTTGATCTCGCACTCGGTCAGGCATTTTTTATAGCAATATCCGGGAGACTTCACCCGCTTTGTAGCAATGAAAAATAATAATATTAATAATAATAATAATAATAATAATAATAATAATTATGGGGTTTTACGTGCCAAAACCACTTTCTGATTATGAGGCACGCCGTAGTGGAGGACTCCGGAAATTTCGACCACGTGGGGTTCTTTAACGTGCACATAAATCTAAGTACACGGGTGTTTTCGCATTTCGCCCCCATCGAAATGCGGCCGCCGTGGCCGGGATTCAATCCCGCGACCTCGTGCTCAGCAGTCCAACACCATACCCACTGAGCAACCACGGCGGGTTTTGTAGCAATCAAACAGAAAACTCTAGGTGCGTTGAGTGCGCGCGTGGGTGCCACGGTGTGCCAGAAATCGCAAATTTGTGAGAGATACATTGGTGTAGAAACGTCGCTTCGATAAATTTCATTTTTGAAGGTCGCCGGTAACGTAAGCGCGAGCAGCTGTGGAGACGTCACTGTCACCACATTCTGAATATGCTATCAAATACTTACCATGCTGTTTTCCGGCTTAGTCTTCTTTCATTTGCTACGTTTCCTCACTTCGCCTTTCTCAAGTGTAGGGTAGCCAACCGTGCAGCGCCTTGAATAATCTCTCGCGTGGTCTAGCTTGACATCGGCTGCCTCGCTCAATCTCTTTTTGCAAAAAAGATGGCAGATGAGAAAAGAACATTCACCTTATTTAAGAGAGGGCAACACTAAGAAAACGGCAATTTGTGTGAACATCAAATGACGCGAAAGCTTTCACCTGTAAACCAGGAATCAGGGATCACTGTACACTGCGAAATTGATATTCAGATTTGTTTGAGCTTCGCGAGTGTGCAAACAGCAGGACGTTTACCATACCACGCTTTGTTTACATTATCGTGTTAGCAAAGGCTTAGTTACTTCAGGGCAGTTATCCAAATAACGGGGCAATGTTCGGTACAACCTAGCTAGGAATCAACATAAAGAAAGCCCAACCCAACTGCGTCCATCCTGCGACTGAGACGGAGCCAAGGACTGAACGGCTCCGACAATCATCCCACGGTGCAAAACCTGGATAGTTTATCTGGGTGGCCGCGCAATCGTTTCTTTAAATGTTGTTAATAGCTGTTGAAGCTTTGATGGTTTAAACTTCTAATGAAAATATTCGTAGGCCGGCTATGCCTTTTAAATTAATGTTTCGAACATAAAAATTGGAGAGACAGAAAGCGGGATTTGGCACTTCCGATTCTTCGCCGATAGGTGGTGTGCAATTAGTGATTTTTGAGACCTAATCGAACGCGAATCGAATAGGGCCAGAACGACTAGAACCGAATATCGAATACTTTTTCGTATAATGAATAGCCGTTATCACAAATTTCATAAAACAATCTTCACATTACAGTATTCTTGTCCCATTACAGTATTGTATGTCATGAAACGCTGCTTTTAAACGCACGAATGAAGCATTGCGCGCGAATTAGTTTCTTCGAATGCACGGGGCTCTTCAGAGAGCGCGAATGATTGCTGCACAACCTGCAAAGTATGGTTAGCTAAGTGACGTAGCAAGCTCCACTACGCAAGTTCTCGTGTTTTTTGAATGCCCGCGTGGGGTGAAAATTTACAGTATTTTTGTTCCAATTTTATGTTTACTTGGGCGCAATTGACGTTCCGAAAAAAAAACGAGAATTATTAGAAAAGTGTTCTAAAATATTCGCATTTACACAAGCCGTTTTCAATTGAACGAATCGAATCGAATCGCACACTATTCGATTCGCTATTCGCAAGTTGGGAATGTTCGCACAGTAAGAACCCAGCCTGTATTTCCTGAAGTGCCTCGTGCACCAAGCACGGCACTATATAGTTGATGAATCGAGGATTACGTAGCAGCTATGCAGGCAGTTGCGTCGAAAAAAAGCTCGCCGCTACGCCACTCAACAGGATCAGAGCAAATTCGGAATCCGGCTTCGGTTTCGATTAAAACTGAAATTGCATTCGCTAGAAACGCGTTCGTTTGCCTGGCCTTAAATCCCAGCTCACCAAAAATTCCTTTCTTTCTTTCTATCTTTCTTTCTTTCTCTCATTCGTTCTATCTTTCTTTCTTTCTATCTCTCTTTCTTTCTCTCTTTCTCTCTTTCTCTCTTTCTCTCTCTTTCTTTCTCTCATTATCTCTCTCATTCTTTCTCCCATTCTCTCTCTCATTCTTTCTCCCATTCTCTCTCTCATTCTTTCTCTCATTCTTTCTCTATCCTTCTCTCTCTCCTTCTTTCTTTCTTTCTCTCTTCTTTCTCTCTCTCTCTCTCTTTCAATCTCTTTCTCTCTATTTCATTCTTTCTCTCTCTCTTTCTCTCTTTATTTCTTTCTTTCTCTCCTTCTCTCCATCTCTATCTCTCTTCTTCTCTCTCCTTCTCTCTTTCTTTCTCTCTCTCTCTCTCTTTCGCTCTTTCCTTTTCTATCTCTCTCTTTCTTTTTTTCTTTCTCTCTCTTTCTTTCTCTCTTTCCTTCTTTCTCTCCTTTTCCTTTCTTTTTTCCTTTCACTCTCAATTTCATTCTCTCTTTCTTTCTTTCTCCCTTTCTCTCTTTCTCTCTCTCTCTCTTTCCTTTTTCTCTTTCTTTCGCTCTTTCTCTCTCTCTTTCTCTCTTTCTGTCTCTCTCTTTCTTTCTTTCACTCTCTCTTTCTTTCTCTCTATTTCGTTCTCTCTATCTCTCTCTCTCTTTCTTTCTTTGTTTGTTTGTTATGCCCTCAGCACCTAAGACATTACGAGGGGGGGAATAAAAACAGTTTTACTTCAAATATGCGTCAACAACACAACCAAGTTTCTCTCTTTCTTTCTCTTTCCTTCTCCATTTCTTTCTCCCTCTCCTTCTCTCTCTCTTTTTCTCTCTCTTTCTCTCTTTCTCTCCTTCTCTCTTTCTTTCTCTCTCCCTCTCTCTTTCTCTCTATCTCTTTTCTCTCCTTTTCTCTCTCCGTTCTCTCTTTTCTCTTTCTCTCCTTGTCTCTTTCTCTCTTTCTCACTCTCTCTCACTCTTTCTCTCCTCCCCCTCTCACTCTCTATCCTTCTCTCTATCTTTCTCTCTTTCTGTCTCTTCCTTTCTCTCTTTCTATCCCTCTCTCGTTCCTTCTCTCTCTCTCTCTTTCTTTCTCTCTTTCCTTCTATCTCTTTATTTATTTATTTCTTTCTGTTTCTCTATCTTTCTCTCTTTATTTCTCTCTATCTTTCTCTCTTTCTTTCTCTTTCATTCTTTCTTTCTCTCTTTCTCTCTCTCTTTCTTTCTCTCATTCTCTCTCTCATTCTTTCTCTCATTCTCTCTCTCATTCTTTCTCTCACTCTTTCTCTCATTCTTTCTCTCTCTTTCTCTCTCTCTTTCTTTATTTCTTTCTCTCTTCTTTCTCTCTTTCATTCTCTTTCTCTCTATCTCTCTCTTTCTCTCTTTCTCTCTTTCTTTCTCTCTTTCTTTCTCTCTTTCTTTCTTTCTCTCTTTCTCTCTTTCTTTCTCTCTTTCT